>NC_060197.1:2461149-2596149 GCF_021184085.1 Oncorhynchus gorbuscha
TATACAGCATGTGAAAGACTGGGATCATCACAACCCTACTATACAGCATGTGAAAAACTGGAATCATCACAACCCTACTATACAGCATCTGATAAACTGGGATCATCTCAGCCCTACTATACAGCATCTGATAAACTGGGGTCATCACAGACCTACTATACAGTATCTGATAAACTGGAATCATCACAGACCTACTATACAGCATCTGATAAACTGGGATCATCACAGACCTACTATACAGCATCTGATAAACTGGGATCATCAGAGACCTACTATACAGCATGTGAAAAACTGGGATCATCTCAGCCCTACTATACAGCATCTGATAAACTGGGATCATCACAACCCTACTATACAGCATGTGAAAAACTGGGATCATCTCAGCCCTACTATACAGCATCTGATAAACTGGGATCATCACAGACCTACTATACAGCATCTGATAAACTGGGATCATCACAGACCTACTATACAGCATCTGATAAACTGGGATCATCTCAGCCCTACTATACAGCATCTGATAAACTGGGGTCATCACAACCCTACTATACAGCATCTGATAAACTGGGATCATCACAACCCTACTATACAGCATGCGAAAAACTGGGATCATCACAACCCTACTATACAGCATGTGAAAGACTGGGATCATCACAACCCTACTATACAGCATGTGAAAAACTGGAATCATCACAACCCTACTATACAGCATCTGATAAACTGGGATCATCACAGACCTACTATACAGCATCTGATAAACTGGGATCATCTCAGCCCTACTATACAGCATCTGATAAACTGGGGTCATCACAACCCTACTATACAGCATCTGAAAAACTGGGATCATCTCAGCCCTACTATACAGCATGTGCAAAACTGGGATCATCTCAGCCCTACTATACAGCATCTGATAAACTGGGATCATCACAGACCTACTATACAGCATCTGATAAACTGGGGTCATCACAGCCCTACTATACAGCATGTGAAAAAGCCATATGATCATACACATCAATTAGATCACACATGTCAAACACACCCAGTATATCAGCCAATCAGCTTAAGTGTTTTGTTGCTATGTTCAGGAGTGCAGAATCCAGTCTAGAACAAGGCTCTACACAAATGATGATGTTTTGGACTGTAAAGTGGCAATTCGTGAAGTTGATATCTTTCTAATGAATTGTATAGGCTGATCATATGTGTATGGAAGATGTGGCTTAACGTGTGTGTGTTCCTGGGTGAGTTCCTGGGTATGAAGCTGGACTCCTTTTCCTGCATATCTTAACATCGGTCACCTCTCCAAACACACCCAAGAAAAGCATTAGTGGTGGTGTGAGTCTGTGTGAATAGTGACCAGAAGATCATTTGGCTGAGTCAGTGTGTATAATATTTCTCACCAATGGAAATAAACACGTGGATCACAATCATGCTTAAAAGGTACATCGCCCCCGCCCACACGCACACGCACACAAATGCTTTTTACTTTCTCTCTCTCCATCGCGGTATGCATTTATCATACCTTTTTTCTTATTCAATCTCCTCTCTTTTCTTAATTTCCTCTCACCTTTTATTTTTTTACTTTATAGAAGAGAAAGTAAAGGAACCTGGACATTCCTGTCATTTTTCTCTTGGACCAGAAACGAATTGTGTAGAACAGACTCACAGATAATAGACCACGTAATTTCTTCTTTGTTTGAGTTCTAGACATGACATTTCTATCTGACTGAACAGCAGCCACAGCACGTGCTTCTCTCACCTCCTCCCATTCAGCAGTGAAGGAGGGTGTTCTCTCAAGCTGGCCCCCAGGACTGGCGGTGTCCCCTGGGCGTCCTCTCGGCCCCTGGCCCCTGGCCCCCGACCCCCAATGGTACTCCTCCTGAAAGAGACCGTCAACACACTGTCCGTTAATCTACGTTTAACAATGGATCCATCAATTGAATCAATATCGTTTATCAAGTTGGACAACTGTCTGTGGCTTGAAGCAAATTCTAAGGTGAGGTTCTGTAACAGTCATTCCCCCTATGGTAACCAAACAAACGGTTACATTTACCAAAACCCACTCTCTCAGTGTAATAAGCCTGGGGCAGTACTTTTAACCGCAATTAATATTACACCTGACATTTCACACAAGATACAGAGGGAATGGTCCAAAAAACAGCATTGTTTCTCCATTAAAAGGGGATATAAACACGACAACAGACCTGTATGGGCGACACAGCCACCAGGTTGGAGTCAGACTTGGACAGTGACTTGGAGAGCTTTAGGTCCAGCACACTGCGAGGTATGGATCTCATCCTGCCCAGGGTAAAGGCCCTGTCCTCGTATCCAGACACCGGTGTCCCCTCCCTGAGTCCACCAGCTCCCGACACACACCCCCTCACCACCACCGCCTCCCCGTTCCAACCATATGGCGAGGAGGAGGAGGGCGAGGCGCTCTGGGGGTTCTGGTTAACCCGGGTGTGGAAAATGGTGCGATAGACTACCTGAGGTTTGGGGGGTCTGTCGTCTTTGATGGGGTCTTTGGAGGTCTTCAGAGCCAACGCCTCGTTTCCTGTGTGAGGGATAATGAGGGGCGGTGGAAGTCCAATTCCTAATTCAAAGGGCTGGGTTACCGAAGTGAGGTTGCCCTGGTTACCGAGCGTGGTTACCGGGCTGGTGTGGGGGTCCGAGGGGGTGTGTTTTCGGGCTTTGAGATTGGTGTTGGAGGTGTAGAGGTGGTAGGGTGTGTCGGGCGTCTCGCAGGCCGGCGAGGAGCCGTGGAGGAGGCCGGCGAACTCTACAGGGACGAGGCTCTGTCGTCGGTCGTCTGGTAGTAGGAGTGTATTGGAAGAGGCGGGGGGAGGGTTCTGCTGGTACGGCCCGTCGTCTGAGGAGAGAAAACACACACAAGTTAATGTTGGAGTGCACCACACACACACATTCCAGGTCCAACATACATACACAGACCCACAGATTGGTTGCACACAGTAACCAATCTTATGAGATCTCCTCTCTCTCTCTCTCTTGTGCTAACATGGAGACAGTAAAAGGTGCTCCATAACCATACCGCACCCATACCATAACCATACCCATACCACACCACACCATAACCATACGATACACATAACATATCCATGCCATAACCATACCATATCCATACGATATACAGTGGGGCAAAAAAGTATTTAGTCAGCCACCAATTGTGCAAGTTCCCCCACTTAAAAAGATGAGAGAGGCCTGTAATTTTCATCATAGGTACACTTCAACTATGACAGACAAAATGAGGGAAAAAAATCCAGAAAATCACATTAATGAATTTATTTGCAAATTATGGTGGAAAATAAATATTTGGTCACCTACAAACAAGCAAGATTTCTGGCTCTCACAGACCTGTAACTTCTTCTTTTAGAGGCTCCTCTGTCCTCCACTCGTTACCTGTATTAATGACACCTGTTTGAACTTGTTATCAGTATAAAAGACACCTGTCCACAACCTCAAACAGTCACACTCCAAACTCCACTATGGCCAAGACCAAAGAGCTGTCAAAGGACACCAGAAACAAAATTGTAGACCTGCATCAGGCTGGGAAGACTGAATCTGCAATAGGTAAGCAGCTTGATTTGAAGAAATCAACTGTGAGAGCAATTATTAGGAAATGGAATACATACAAGACCACTGATAATCTCCCTCGATCTGGAGCTCCATGCAAGATCTCACCCCGTAGGGTCAAAATGATCACATGAACGGTGAGCAAAAATCCCAGAACCACACGGGGGGACCTAGTGAATGACCTGCAGAGAGCTGGGACCAAAGTAACAAAGCCTACCATCAGTAACACACTACGCCGTCAGGGACTCAAATCCTGCAGTGCCAGACGTGTCGCCCTGCTTTAGCCAGTACATGTCCAGGCCCGTCTGAAGTTTGCTAGAGAGCATTTGGATGATCCAGAAGAAAATTGGGAGAGTGTCATATGGTCAGAAAACCAAAATATAAGAATGCTGAGTTGCATCCAAAGAACACCATACCTACTGTGAAGCATGGGGGTGGAAACATCATGCTTTGGGGCTGTTTTTCTGCAAAGGGACCAGGACGACTGATCTTTGTAAATGAAAGAATGAATGGGGCCATGTATCGTTAGATTTTGAGTGAAAACCTCCTTTCATCAGCAAGGGCATTGAAGATGAAACGTGGCTGGGTCTTTCAGCATGACAATGATCCCAAACACACCGCCCGGGCAATGAAGGAGTGGCTTCGTAAGAAGCATTTCAAGGTCCTGGAGTGGCCTAGCCAGTCTCCAGATCTCAACCCCATAGAAAATCTTTGGAGGGAGGAGTTGAAAGTTCTTGTTGCCCAGCAATAGCCCCAAAACATCACTGCTCTAGAGGAGATCTGCATGGAGGAATGGGCCAAAATACAAGCAACAGTGTGTGAAAAAACTTGTGAAGACTTACAGAAAACATTTGACCTCTGTCATTGCCAACAAAGGGTATATAACAAAGTATTGAGATAAACTTTTGTTATTGAACAAATACTTATTTTCCACCATAATTTGCAAATAAATTCATAAAAAATCCTACAATGTGATTTACTGGATTTTTTTGTCTCATTTTGTCTGTCATTGTTGAAGTGTACCTATGATGAAAATTACAGGCCTCTCTCATCTTTTTAAGTGGGAGAACTTGCAAATTTGGTGGCTGACTAAATACTTTTTTGCCCCACTGTACATACCATATCTATAACCATATCCATGACCATATCCATAACCATAACATACCATAACCATATCCATATCCATAACATAACATAACCATATCCATACCATAACCATATCCATACCCATACCATAACCATAACCATATCCATACCATAACCATAACCATATCCATAACCATCCCCATATCCATACCATAACCATAACCATACCATAACCATCCCATAACCATATCCATACCATAACCATTCCCATATCCATATCATAACCACACCATAACCATATCCATAACATAACATAACCATATCCATACCATAACCATATCCATATCCATACCATAACATAACCATATCCATACCATAACCATATCCATACCATAACATAACCATATCCATATCATAACCACACCATAACCATACCCATATCCATACCATAACCATATCCATATCCATATCCATACCATAACCATAACCATCCCCATACCATAACCATAACCATACCATAACCATCCCATAACCATATCATAACCATAACCATTCCCATATCCATAACCATACTCATACCATAACCATAATAATATCATAACCATACCATGACCATACCAATATCCATACCCATACCATATCCATACCATAACCATACCAATACGATATACATACCATAACCATACAATACCACACCCATACCACACCATAACCATACGATATACATACCACACCATAACCATATCAATACAATATACATGCCATATCCATATCATAACCATATCCATACCATAACATCCATACCATAACCATATCCATACCATAACCATATCCATACCATAACCATCCCCATATCCATACCATAACCATACCATGACCATACCATACCATATCAATACGATATAAATACCATAACCATACAATACCACACCATAACCATATACATACCACACCATAACCATATCAATACAATATACATACCATAGCCATACCATAACCATATACATACCACACCATTACCATATCAATACAATATACATACCATATCCATATCATAACCATATCCATACCATAACCATACCAATACCATATCCCTAACCATAACCATCCCCATATCCATACCATATCTATAACCATATCCATACCATAACATAACCATATCCATACCATAACCATACCCATATCCATACCATAACCATACCCATATCCATACCATAACCATACCCATATCCATAACATAACCATACCCATACCATATCTATAACCATATCCATACCATAACCATACCCATATCCATACCATAACATAACCATATCCATACCATAACCATACCCATATCCATACCATAACCATACCATATCCATACCATAACCATACCCATATCCATACCATAACCATACCCATATCCATACCATATCTATAACCATATCCATACCATAACATAACATAACCATATCCATACCATATCTATAACCATACCCATATCCATACCATAACCATATCCATACCATATCTATAACCATATCCATACCATAACATAACCATATCCATACCATAACCATATCCATACCATATCCATACCATAACCATACCCATATCCATAACCATACCCATACCATATCTATAACCATATCCATACCATAACATAACCATATCCATACCATAACCATAACCATACCATATCCATACCATAACCATACCCATATCCATACCATAACATAGCCATATCTTTACCATAACCATACCCATACCGTAACCATCCCCATATCCATACCATAACCATAACCATAACCCCCCATATCCATACCATATCCATACCATAACCATCCCCATAACCATACCATATCCATACCATACCCATATCATATCCATACCATAACCACAACCATCCCCATATCCATACCATAACCATACCCATACCATACCCATACCATACCCATAACCATATCCATACCATCACATACCCATAACCATATCATATACCATCACATACCCATAACCATATCATATCCATACCATCACATACCCATAACCATATCATATACCATACCATCACATACCCATAACCATATCATATCCATACCATCACATACCCATAACCATATCATATACCATACCATCACATACCCATAACCATATCATATACCATCACATACCCATAACCATATCATATACCATACCATCACATACCCATAACCATATCATATCCATACCATCACATACCCATAACCATATCATATCCATACCATCACATACCCATAACCATATCATATACCATACCATCACATACCCATAACCATATCATATCCATACTATCACATACCCATAACCATATCATATACCATACCATCACATACCCATAACCATATCATATACCATCACATACCCATAACCATATCATATACCATCACATACCCATAACCATATCATATACCATACCATCACATACCCATAACCATATCATATCCATACCATCACATACCCATAACCATATCATATACCATCACATACCCATAACCATATCATATCCATACCATCACATACCCATAACCATATCATATCCATACCATCACATACCCATAACCATATCATATACCATCACATACCCATAACCATATCATATACCATCACATACCCATAACCATATCATATACCATCACATACCCATAACCATATCATATCCATACCATCACATACCCATAACCATATCATATACCATACCATCACATACCCATAACCATATCATATACCATCACATACCCATAACCATATCATATACCATCACATACCCATAACCATATCATATACCATCACATACCCATAACCATATCATATCCATACCATCACATACCCATAACCATATCATATACCATCACATACCCATAACCATATCATATACCATCACATACCCATAACCATATCATATCCATACCATCACATACCCATAACCATATCATATCCATACCATCACATACCCATAACCATATCATATACCATCACATACCCATAACCATATCATATACCATACCATCACATACCCATAACCATATCATATCCATACCATCACATACCCATAACCATATCATATCCATACCATCACATACCCATAACCATATCATATACCATACCATCACATACCCATAACCATATCATATCCATACCATCACATACCCATAACCATATCATATCCATACCATCACATACCCATAACCATATCATATACCATCACATACCCATAACCATATCATATACCATACCATCACATACCCATAACCATATCATATCCATACCATCACATACCCATAACCATATCATATCCATACCATCACATACCCATAACCATATCATATACCATACCATCACATACCCATAACCATATCATATACCATCACATACCCATAACCATATCATATCATATACCATCACATACCCATAACCATATCATATACCATCACATACCCATAACCATATCATATACCATACCATCACATACCCATAACCATATCATATCCATACCATCACATACCCATAACCATATCATATACCATACCATCACATACCCATAACCATATCATATACCATCACATACCCATAACCATATCATATACCATACCATCACATACCCATAACCATATCATATCCATATTCCTAACCATATCATATACCATACCATCACATACCCATAACCATATCATATACCATACCATCACATACCCATAACCATATCATATACCATACCATCACATACCCATAACCATATCATATCCATATTCCTAACCATATCATATACCATACCATCACATACCCATAACCATATCATATACCATACCATCACATACCCATAACCATATCATATCCATATTCCTAACCATACCATATCCATACCATCACATACCCATAACCATATCATATACCATACCATCACATACCCATAACCATATCATATCCATATTCCTAACCATACCATATCCATACCATCACATACCCATAACCATACCATACCATACAATAACCATAACATATACATAACCATACCATAACCATACCATAACCATATCCATACCATAACCATATCCCTACCGATCTAGAAAAACACACAGCAATACAGAGGAAAGAGGATCTATTTAAAACAACTAGAGAGAAACACATCAGAATCAGGATTAACAGGGAGAGTTAAAATAAAGGTTAAAAACAAGAGACACATACATCTGCTGCTGCCCTGTCAAGATGCAGGCTCCTACGTACACACTACACAACTCCTGACAGAGGTCTGACACGGCTGCCTGGTCAACATCACTGTGTGTGTGTGTGCATGCATGTGTGTGTGAGAGAGAAAAGAGAGAGAGAGAGAGCAAGAGAGAGAGCACATGTGTGATGTATCAGTGTGTCTGGCCCATTGACTGAGTTCTGTGAGGTGTACTTAGAGCCAAATGGATGCATTGAGAGAGACAGCCACTGTCTCTGTGTGCAGTGGGGTGAAAGAGGGATTGGGAGACAGAGAGAGGAGAGTCTTTCTGGTCTAACTCAGAAAGAGAGCTGGCCCGTATATCTATGTATGTGTGTATGTGTGTGATTCTCCCCGGGGATGGTGTACAGTATTCTATTTAGTCTTCGTGCACGTACAGTGTCATCCTGAGGTCGGGGAGTACATTTTCCTTCAATTCAAATTTCTAAAGCTTTATTGTCCATTCTTTTCATACAGTCAATGCCCTACTCCAAACCTCACCACATATTCACAATGAGATTTGATAAAGATTAAACTCAATAAACAGACAAACAGATATGCAGCCAAACAGAGCTGTGTGGATCAGTGTGTGTAATATCAGTGAACAAAACTATGATCAGCAGGACAACATGGTCTGTGTGCGTGTGTATAACCAGGTATAATACCATGGTGGATACACAGACATTTACACAGTACCATGGTGGATACACAGACATTTACACAGTACCATGGTGGATACACAGACATTTACACAGTACCATGGTGGATACACAGACATTTACACAGTACCATGGTGGATACACAGACATTTACACAGTACCATGGTGGAAACACAGATAATTACACAGTACCATGGTGGATACACAGATAATTACACAGTACCATGGTGGATACACAGATAATTACACAGTACCATGGTGGATACACAGATAATTACACAGTACCATGGTGGAAACACAGATAATTACACAGTACCATGGTGGATACACAGATAATTACACAGTACCATGGTGGATACACAGACATTTACACAGTACCATGGTGGCTACACAGATAATTACACAGTAAAGCTCTGAGAGGGAGACCTAATGTTACTGTATCTCACATGAGGCTGTTGGTTCTAATAATATAATTGGATAAATGTTATGCACATAAACATCTTATAAAAAAAAGATTAGTTATTAGCTGGATACGTCAGGGGAGATGCTGGTGCCAGGAAATGGATAAAGGACGTGTGTGTGTGTGTGTGTGTGTGTGTGTGTGTGTGTGTGTGTGTGTGTGTGTGTGTGTGTGTGTGTGTGTGTGTGTGTGTGTGTGCGTGTGTGTGTGTGTGTGTGTGCGTGCGTGCGTGCGTGCGTGTGCGTGCGTGCGTGCGTGCGTGCGTGCGTGCGTGCGTGCGTGCGTGCGTGCGTACACAGTGTATTCACAAAGTATTCAAACCCTCTGGCTTTTCCCACATTTTGTTCCGTTACAGCCTTATCTAAAATTGATTAAATTGTTATTTTTCCTCGTCAATCTATACTGCCTTACCAAGCAGAGGCAGTAACTGTTCATAGAGTGGATCTGAGAAAAATGGCTTTTATTTACCTTGGTTTTAAAGCAACTTTATGCAGTTACTGCTAACATGAGCCCCCCATTTTCTCCAAAACACAATTCAATAGAGGAAGGGTACTTATCCACATAATTAAGCATGTATTTAATGTGGCAAAAATAACATTAACTCATTTTCGACCAAATGAGCAGTTACTGCCTTTCTTCTAGGTAGGGCAGTATACACAATACCCCATGATGACAAAGGAAAAACAGGTTTTTAGAAATTTTAGAAAATGTATATCTTAAAAAATTAAATCTGAATAATCACATTTACATAAGTATTCAGACCCTTTAGTCAGTACTTTGTTGAAGCACCTTTGGTATCGGTTACAGCCTTGAGTCTTCATGGGTATGACGCTACAAGCTTGGCACACCTGTATTTGGGGAGTTTCTCCCATTCTTCTCTGCAGATCCTCTCAAGCTCTGTCAGGTTGGATGGAGAGCATCGCTGTACAGATGTTCGATCGGGTTCAAGTCTGGGCTCTGGCTGGGCCACTCAAGGACATTCAGAGATTTGTCCCAAAGCCACTCTTGGCTGTGTGCTTAGGGTCGGTGTCCTGATGGAAGGCAAACCTTTGCCCCAGTCTGAGATCCTCAGCACTCTGGAGCAGGTTTTCATCAAGGATCTCTCTGTACTTTGCTTCATTCATCTTTCACTCGATCCTGACAAGTCTCCCAGTCCCTGTCGCTGAAAAACATCCCCACAGCATGATGCTGCCACCACCATGTTTCCTCCAGCCGTGACGCTTGGCATTCAGAGTGGTCTGAGAGTCCTTTAGGAGGCTGTCATGTGCCTTTTACTGAAGAGTGGCATCCATCTGGCCACTCTACCATTAAGGCCTGACTGGTGGAGTGCCTCAGAGATGGTTGTCCTTCTGGAAGGTTCTCCCATCTCCACAGAGGAACTCTGGAGCGATGTCAGGGTGACCATCGGGTTCATGGTCACCTCTCTTACCAAGGCCCTCTTCCCCCGATTGCTCAGTCGTGGTGGTTTCAAACTTCTTCCATTTAAGAACGATGGAGGCCACAGCGTTCTTGGGGACCTTCATGCTGCAGAAATGTTTTGGTTTCTTTTCCTCAGATCTGTGCCTCAACACAATCCTGTCTTAGAGCTCTATGGACAATTCTTTCGATCTCATGGCTTGGTTTTTGCTCTGACAATCACTGTCAACTGTGGGACCTTATAGACAGGTGTGTGCCTTTCTAAATAATATCCAATCAATTGAATTTACCCCAGGTGGACTCCAATCCCGTTATAGAAACAATTTATAGTCTCTGGGCAATTCTAATCAATATTCTAATAGATTTTAGAATAAGGATATAACGTAACAAAATGTGGAAAAAGTCAAGGGTTCTGAATACTTTCAGAATGAACTGTATATATACAGTATATAGAGACAGAGCGAGAGACAGAGCAAGAGAGAGCGAGAGAGAGAGAGTGAGAGCCAGAGACAGAGAGGAGAGAGACAGAGCGAGAGACAGAGCGAGAGACAGAGCTAGAGACAGAGAGGAGAGCGACAGAGCGAGAGACAGAGACAGAGAGGAGAGAGACAGACAGAGACAGAGCCAAAGACAGAGAGGAGAGAGACAGAGCGAGAGACAGGGCGAGAGACAGGGCGAGAGACAGACAGAGACAGGGCGAGAGACAGGGCGAGAGACAGGGCGAGAGACAGGGCGAGAGACAGGGCGAGAGACAGACAGAGACAGAGCGAGAGACAGAGCGAGAGACAGGGCGAGAGACAGGGCGAGAGACAGACAGAGACAGAGCGAGAGACAGACAGAGACAGAGTGAAAGACAGACAGAGACAGAGCGAGAGGCAGACAGAGACAGAGCGAGAGACAGACAGAGACAGAGCGAGAGACAGACAGAGACAGAGCGAGAGACAGAGACAGAGCGAGAGAGAGACAGAGACAGAGCGAGAGACAGACAGAGACAGAGCGAGAGACAGACAGAGACAGAGCGAGAGACAGACAGAGACAGAGCGAGAGACAGACAGAGACAGGGCAAGAGACAGACAGAGACAGTGAGGAGAGAGACAAAGACAGACAGACGGAGACAGACAGAGAGAGAGAATCACTAAAACAATACAGAAATACACTACGAGAAAAAGAAGGAACAGCACGTCAGAAATCAGCTCAATGTAATTGAAGAATCCATAGACTAACGACTTCTGTGAAAATTGGAACATACTAAATAAATAACAACACGAAGAGTTATCTATCCAAAACGGAGATGCATGGATAAAATACTTCTCCAATCCTTTTGCCTCTATAACAAAGAACAAACAGCAAAAACATATACATGATCAAATAAACATCTTAGAATCAACTATTAAAGACTACCAGAAACCACTGGATTCTCCAATTACATTGAATGAACTACAGGACAAAATACAAACCCTCCAACCCAAAACATTCTCAATTAAATGATCAAATATACAGACCACAAATTCTAATTTGCACAAATTCTAACATCATCCTCAGCTCTGGCACCTTCCCTAATATGTGGAAGCAAGGACTGATTACCCCAATCCACAAAAGTGGAGACAAATTTGACCCCAATAATTACCGTGGGATATGCATCAATAGCAACCTTTGGAAAATACTCTGCATTATCATTAACAGCAAACTCGTACATATCCTCAGTGAAAACAATGTACTGAGCAAATGTCAAATAGGCTTTTTCCCAAATTACCGTACAACAGACCACATATTCCCCCTGGACTCCCTAATTAAGAAACAAACAAACCAAAACAAAGGCAAGTCTTCTCATGCTTTGTTGATTTCCAAAAAGCTTTTGACTCAATATGGCATGAAGGTCTTCTGTACAAATTGGTGGAAAGTGGTGTTCGGGGAAAAACATACAACATTATAAAATCTATGTACACAAACAACAAGTGTGCAGTTAAAATTGACAAAAAACACACACATTTCTTTCCAGAGGGCCGTGGTGTCAAACAGGGATGTAGCTTGAGCCCCACCCTCTAACAGATATATCAACAAATTGGCGAGGGCAGTATAGCAGTCTGCAGCACCCGGCCTCACCTTATTAGAATCTGAAGTCAAATGTCTACTGTTTGCTGATGAGCTGGTGCTTCTGTCCCCAATCAAGGAGGGCCTACAGCAGCACCTAGATGTTCTGACAACATTCTGTCAGACCTGGGCCCTGACAGTAAATCTCATTAAGACAAAAATAATGGTGTTCCAAAAAAGGTCCTGTTGTCAGGACCACGAATACAATTTCCATCTAGACACTGTTGCCCGAGAGCACACAAAAAACGATATATACCTCAGCCTCAACATCAGCGCCAGAAGTAACTTCCACAAAGGTGTGTAAGATCTGAGAGAAGGGCCTTCGATACCATCAAAAGGAACATCAAATTCGACATACCTATTAGGATCTGGATAAAAAATACTTGAATCAGTTATAGAACCCATTGTTCTTTATGGCCGTGAGGTCTGGGGTCCGCTCACCAAACAGAAATTCACAAAATATGGACAAAAACCAAATTGAGACTGCATGCAGGTTTCTGCAAAAATATCCTCAGTGTACAACGGACCCCCAGGACAGGGACACAATTAGACCCAACCAATGAGAAAACAAAAAGATAATTACTTAAAACAACAAAAAACAGAGCACACTAGAATGTTATTTGGCCCTAAACAGAGAGTACACAGCGGCAGAATACCTGACCACTGTGACTGACCCAAAATTAAGGAAAGCTTTGACTATGTACAGACTCAGTGAGCATAGCCTTGTTATTGAGAAAGGCTGCCATAGCCTGTCTGCCTATGTGCCACTGCCCACAAAATGAGGTGGAAACTGAGCTGCACTTCCTAACCTCCTGCAAAATGTATGACCATATTAGAGAGACATATTTCCCTCAGATTACACAGACCCACAAAGAATTTGAAAACAAACCCAATTTTGATAAACTTCCATATCTATTGGGTGAAATACCGCAGTCTGCCATCACAGCAGATACATGTGTGACCTGTTGCCACAAGAAAAGGCCAACCAGTGAAGAACAAACACCATTGTAAATACAACCCATATTTATGTTGATGTATTTCCCTTTTGTACACTGTTACAACAATGTATATAAACATAATATGACATTAGAAATGTCTTTGGAACTATTGTGAGTAATGTTTCCTGTCCAATTTTTATTGTTGAAATCCCCCAAAATTAAATCGAATTGAGAGAGAGAGAGAGAGAGAGAGAGAGAGAGAGAGAGAGAGAGAGAGAGAGAGAGAGAGAGAGAGAGAGAGAGAGAGAGAGAGAGAGAGAGAGAGAGAGAGAGAGAGAGAGAGTTGAGTAACAGTAGAAAGAACAGCAGAGGTGGACAGAGGTAAAGGAAAAATAATCCACACACGTAGGGAGG
This sequence comes from Oncorhynchus gorbuscha, assembly GCF_021184085.1. NCBI lineage: Eukaryota > Metazoa > Chordata > Actinopteri > Salmoniformes > Salmonidae > Oncorhynchus > Oncorhynchus gorbuscha. The sequence goes on from NC_060197.1 coordinate 2,476,027, forward strand.
AGAGGAGAAAACTACTGTTCAGCCCTGAATCAAAAATGATCCATCCATATAAACACACCATGAGTCAGATGAAGGAGAGAGAGACCTCAACTTGGATAGACAAATCTCTCTCTCTTTATTCTGTCCTCTGTGTGTGTGTCTTACTTCAGGTCACCACCTGCTTCACATACTGACTCATACTACTGAAATATGCTTACAAGGCCACACCCAGTCTTACAAGTGCACACCCAGTCTTACAAGTGCACACCCAGTCTTACAAGTGCACACCCAGTCTTACAAGTACATACCCAGTCTTACAAGTACATACCCACTCTTACAAGTGCACACCCTGTCTTACAAGTACATACCCAGTCTTACAAGTACACACAACAGGACCTGATAGTGCTCCTGTTGTGCCACACAGCATACTTGCATTCCTCGCTGCACACACACACACACACACACACACACACACACACACACACACACACACACACACACACACACACACACACACACACACACACACACACACACACACACACACACACACACACACACACACACACACAGGCGTAGTCTTCCTGTTGACAGTTAACCACGGTAACATATGTGTATTAATGTGTGTGTAAGTGCTTGCGTGTGTGTGTGTGTGTGTGTGTGTGTGTGTGTGTGTGTGTGTGTGTGTGTGTGTGTGTGTGTGTGTGTGTGTGTGTGTGTGTGTGTGTGTGTGTGTGTGTGTGTGTGTGTGTGTGTGTGTGTGTGTGTGTGTGTGTGTGTGTGTGTGTGTGTGTGTGAGAGAGACAGACAACTGCAGGCCCTTACTGTAATGTATTTACAATTCCAGAAACGGAGTTAAATCACCACATACAGTGCCTTGCGAAAGTATTCGGCCCCCTTGAACTTTGCGACCTTTTGCCACATTTCAGCTTCAAAAATAAAGATATAAAATTGTATTTTTTTGTGAAGAATCAACAACAAGTGGGACACAATCATGAAGTGGAACGACATTTATTGGATATTTCAACCTTTTTTAACAAATAAAAAACTGAAAAATTGGGCGTGCAAAGTTATTCAGCCCCCTTAAGTTAATACTTTGTAGCGCCATCTTTTGCTGTGATTACAGCTGTAAGTAGCTTGGGGAATATCTCTATCAGTCTTGCACATCGAGAGACTGAAATTTTTCCACATTCCTCCTTGCAAAACAGCTCGAGCTCAGTGAGGTTGGATGGAGAGCATTTGTGAACATCAGTTTTCAGTTCTTTCCACAGATTCTCGATTGGATTCAGGTCTGGACTTTGACTTGGCCATTCTAACACCTGGATATGTTTATTTTTGAACCATTCCATTGTAGATTTTGCTTTATGTTTTGGATCATTGTCTTTGTTGGAAGACAAATCTCCGTCCCAGTCTCAGGTCTTTTGCAGACTCCATCAGGTTTTCTTCCAGAATGGTCCTGTATTTGGCTCCATCCATCTTCCCATCAATTTGAACCATCTTCCCTGTCCCTGCTGAAGAAAATCAGGCCCAAACCATGATGCTGCCACCACCATGTTTGACAGTGGGGATGGTGTGTTCAGGGTGATGAGCTGTGTTGCTTTTACGCCAAACATAACGTTTTGCATTGTTGCCAAAAAGTTCAATTTTGGTTTCATCTGACCAGAGCACCTTCTTCCACATGTTTGGTGTGTCTCCCAGGTGGCTTGTGGCAAACTTTAAACGACACTTTTTATGGATATCTTTAAGAAATGGCTTTCTTCTTGCCACTCTTCCATAAAGGCCAGATTTGTGCAATATACGACTGATTGTTGTCCTATGGACAGAGTCTCCCACCTCAGCTGTAGATCTCTGCAGTTCATCCAGAGTGATCATGGGCCTCTTGGCTGCATCTCTGATCAGTCTTCTCCTTGTATGAGCTGAAAGTTTAGAGGGACGGCCAGTTCTTGATAGATTTGCAGTGGTCTGATACTCCTTCCATTTCAATAATATCGCTTGCACAGTGCTCCTTGGGATGTGTAAAGCTTGGGAAATCTTTTTCTATCCAAATCCGGCTTTAAACTTCTTCACAACAGTATCTCGGACCTGCCTGGTGTGTTCCTTGTTCTTTGTGATGCTCTCTGCGCTTTTAACGAACCTCTGAGCCTATCACAGTACAGGTGCATTTATACGGAGACTTGATTACACACAGGTGGATTGTATTTATCATCATTAGTCATTTAGGTCAACATTGGATCATTCAGAGATCCTCACTGAACATCTGGAGAGAGTTTGCTGCACTAAAAGTAAAGGGGCTGAATAATTTTGCATGCCCAATTTTTCAGTTTTTGATTTGTTAAAAAAGTTTGAAATATCCAATACATGTCGTTCCACTTCATGATTGTGTCCCACTTGTTGTTGATTCCTCACAAAAAATACAGTTTTATATCTTTATGTATGAAGCCTGAAATGTGGCAAAGGTCGCAAAGTTCAAGGGGTCGAATAATTTCGCAAGGCACTGTAATGGCCTTCTCTTCCATGACCCTCCCACCCACAACAATATTATTCTACCACTCTTACAGGATAGAGAGAGAGAGAAGGATGAAAAGGGATGACGGAAAAAAGGCGAGAGAATGCCCTTTTCTCCTCTCTCTTCCTGTCTTGCCCTCTTCCCTCGCCTTTCTCCTCTCTCTTCCTGTCCTGCCCTCTCCCCTCGCTTTCTACTCTCTCTTCCTGTCTTGCCCTCTCCCCTCGCTTTTCTCCTCTCTCTTCCTGTCTTGCCCTCTTCCCTCGCCTTTCTCCTCTCTCTTCCTGTCCTGCCCTCTCCCCTCGCTTTTCTCCTCTCTCTTCCTGTCCTGCCCTCTCCCCTCGCTTTTCTCCTCTCTCTTCCTGTCTTGCCCTCTTCCCTCGCCTTTCTCCTCTCTCTTCCTGTCCTGCCCTCTCCCCTCGCTTTTCTCCTCTCTCTTCCTATCTTGCCCTCTCCCCTCACTTTTCTCCTCTCTCTTCCTGTCTTGCCCTCTCCCCTCGCTTTTCTCCTCTCTCTTCCTGTCTTGCCCTCTTCCCTCGGCTTTCTCCTCTCTCTTCCTGTCTTGCCCTCTCCCCTCACTTTTCTCCTCTCTCTTCCTGTCTTGCCCTCTCCCCTCGCTTTTCTCCTCTCTCTTCCTGTCTTGCCCTCTTCCCTCACTTTTCTCCTCTCTCTTCCTATCTTGCCCTCTTCCCTCGGCTTTCTCCTCTCTCTTCCTGTCTTGCCCTCTTCCCTCGGCTTTCTCCTCTCTCTTCCTGTCTTGCCCTCTCCCCTCACTTTTCTCCTCTCTCTTCCTGTCTTGCCCTCTCCCCTCGCTTTTCTCCTCTCTCTTCCTGTCTTGCCCTCTTCCCTCACTTTTCTCCTCTCTCTTCCTGTCTTGCCCTCTTCCCTCGGCTTTCTCCTCTCTTCCTGTTCTGCCCTCTTCCCTCACTTTTCTCCTCTCTCTTCCTGTTCTGCCCTCTTCCCTAACCTTTTCTCCTCCGTCCTGGGCAGGTGTTGTGAGCGATTGCACGCCCCCGCGCCCAGCGGGATTAAAGAGGACACGTTTAATTGCTTGTTAACAAATGTTTACGGCGCCGTACTGAGCAGCCACCCGTTTCCTGCCAAGTATAGACCTCCATTACTCTGAGGCTGCTGTCGGAGATACACTGGGCTGGAAGTAGGGAGAGACAAAGAGAGACAGGAGGGAGAGACAGAGAGAGAGAGACAGGAGGGAGAGACAGAGCGAGAGGCCAGGAGGGAGAGACAGAGAGACAGGAGGGAAAGACAGAGAGACAGGGGGGAGAGACCGAGAGAGACAGGAGGGAGAGACAGAGAGAGAGACAGGAGGGAGAGACAGAGACAGGAAGGAGAGACAGAGAGAGAGGCCAGGAGGAAGAGACCAAGACAGACAGGAGGGAGAAAATGATGGGGGAACTAAGTGACAGAAAGATCACAAAGGGCAGGGGGTATAGACAGACAGTTCACAAGAGGCCAGGGGGTAGAGACTGACAGATCAGAAGAGGGCAGGGGGTGGAGACTGATAGATCAGAAAAGGGCAGGGGGTGGAGACAGACAGAAGAGGGCAGGGGGTGGAGACAGACAGATCACAAAGGGCAGGGGGTAGAACCAGACAGTTCATAAGAGGGCACGGGGTAAAGACAGATAGATCAGAAAAGGGCAGGGGGTAAAGACAGATAGATCAGATCACAAGAGGGCAGGGGGTAAAGACAGACAGATCACAAGAGGGCAGGGGGTGGAGACAGATAGATCACAAGAGGGAAGGGGTGGAGACAGATAGATCACAAGAGGGCAGGGGTAAAGACAGACAGATCACAAGAGGGCAGGGGTGGAAGTGGAAACAGACAGATCACAAGAGGGCAGGGGGTGGAAGTGGAGACAGACAGATCAGAAGAGGCCAGGGGTGGAGACAGACAGATCACAAGAGGGCAGGGGGAGGAGACAGACAGATCACAAAAGGGCAGGGGTGGAGACAGACATATCACAAGAGGGCAGGGGGTGGAAGTGGAGACAGACAGATCACAAGAGGGCAGGGGGTGGAGACAGACATATCACAAGAGGGCAGGGGTGGAAGTGGAGACAGACAGATCACAAGAGGGCAGGGGGTGGAAGTGGAGACAGACAGATCAGAAGAGGCCAGGGGTGGAGACAGACAGATCACAAGAGGGCAGGGGTGGAGACAGACAGATCACAAGAGGGCAGGGGGTGGAGACAGACAGATCACAAGAGGGCAGGGGGTGGAGACTGACAGATCAGAAGAGGCCAGGGGTGGAGACAGACAGATCACAAGAGGGCAGGGGGAGGAGACAGACAGATCACAAAAGGGCAGGGGTGGAGACAGACATATCACAAGAGGGCAGGGGGTGGAGACAGACAGATCAGAAGAGGGCAGGGGTGGAGACCGACAGATCAGAAGAGGGCAGGGGATGGAGACAGACAGATCACAAAGGGCAGGGGGTAGAACCAGACAGTTCACAAGAGGGCAGGGGTGGAGACAGACAGATCACAAGAGGGCAGGGAGTGGAGACAGACAGATCACAAGAGGGCAGGGGTGGAGACAGACAGATCACAAGAGGGCAGGGGGTGGAGACAGACAGATCACAAGAGGGCAGGGGTGGAGACATACAGATCACAAGAGGGCAGGGGGTAAAGACAGACAGATCACAAGAGGGCAGGGGGTGGAGACAGACAGATCACAAGAGGGCAGGGGGTGGAGACAGACAGAAGAGGGCAGGGGGTGGAGACAGACAGATCACAAAGGGCAGGGGGTAGAACCAGACAGTTCATAAGAGGGCACGGGGTAAAGACAGATAGATCAGAAAAGGGCAGGGGGTAAAGACAGACAGATCACAAGAGGGCAGGGGTGGAGACAGATAGATCACAAGAGGGAAGGGGGTGGAGACAGATAGATCACAAGAGGGGAGGGGGTAAAGACAGACAGATCACAAGAGGGCAGGGGGTGGAAGTGGAAACAGACAGATCACAAGAGGGCAGGGGGTGGAAGTGGAGACAGACAGATCAGAAGAGGCCAGGGGGTGGAGACAGACAGATCACAAGAGGGCAGGGGGAGGAGACAGACAGATCACAAAAGGGCAGGGGGTGGAGACAGACATATCACAAGAGGGCAGGGGGTGGAAGTGGAGACAGACAGATCACAAGAGGGCAGGGGGGAAGTGGAGACAGACATATCACAAGAGGGCAGGGGGTGGAAGTGGAGACAGACAGATCACAAGAGGGCAGGGGGTGGAAGTGGAGACAGACAGATCAGAAGAGGCCAGGGGGTGGAGACAGACAGATCACAAGAGGGCAGGGGGGAGACAGACAGATGGAGACAGACAGATCACAAGAGGGCAGGGGGTGGAGACAGACAGATCACAAGAGGGCAGGGGGTGGAGACTGACAGATCAGAAGAGGCCAGGGGTGGAGACAGACAGATCACAAGAGGGCAGGGGGAGGAGACAGACAGATCACAAAAGGGCAGGGGGTGGAGACAGACATATCACAAGAGGGCAGGGGGTGGAGACAGACAGATCAGAAGAGGGCAGGGGGTGGAGACCGACAGATCAGAAGAGGGCAGGGGATGGAGACAGACAGATCACAAAGGGCAGGGGGTAGAACCAGACAGTTCACAAGAGGGCAGGGGGTGGAGACAGACAGATCACAAGAGGGCAGGGAGTGGAGACAGACAGATCACAAGAGGGCAGGGGTGGAGACAGACAGATCACAAGAGGGCAGGGGTGGAGACAGACAGATCAGAAGAGGGCAGGGGGTAAAGACAGACAGATCACAAGAGGGCAGGGGTAGAGACAGACAGATCACAAGAGGGCAGGGGTGGAGACAGACAGATCACAAGAGGGCAGGGGTAAAGACAGACAGATCACAAGAGGGCAGGGGTGGAGACAGACAGATCACAAGGGGGCAGGGGGTGGAGACAGACAGATCACAAGAGGGCAGGGGGTGGAGACAGACATATCACAAGAGGGCAGGGGGTGGAGACAGACAGATCAGAAGAGGGCAGGGGGTGGAGACCGACAGATCAGAAGAGGGCAGGGGATGGAGACAGACAGATCACAAAGGGCAGGGGGTAGAACCAGACAGTTCACAAGAGGGCAGGGGGTGGAGACAGACAGATCACAAGAGGGCAGGGAGTGGAGACAGACAGATCACAAGAGGGCAGGGGGTGGAGACAGACAGATCACAAGAGGGCAGGGGGTGGAGACAGACAGATCACAAGAGGGCAGGGAGTGGAGACAGACAGATCACAAGAGGGCAGGGAGTGGAGACAGACAGATCACAAGAGGGCAGGGGGTGGAGACAGACAGATCACAAGAGGGCAGGGGGTAAAGACAGACAGATCACAAGAGGGCAGGGGTAGAGACAGACAGATCACAAGGGGCAGGGGGGGGTGGAGACAGACAGATCACAAGAGGGCAGGGGGTGGAGACATACAGATCACAAGAGGGCAGGGGTGGAGACAGACAGATCACAAGAGGGCAGGGGGTGGAGACAGACAGATCAGAAGAGGGCAGGGGTGGAGACCGACAGATCAGAAGAGGGCAGGGGATGGAGACAGACAGATCACAAAGGGCAGGGGGTAGAACCAGACAGTTCACAAGAGGGCAGGGGTGGAGACAGACAGATCACAAGAGGGCAGGGGGTAAAGACAGACAGATCACAAGAGGGCAGGGAGTGGAGACAGACAGATCACAAGAGGGCAGGGGTGGAGACAGACAGATCACAAGAGGGCAGGGGGTGGAGACAGACAGATCACAAGAGGGCAGGGGGTAAAGACAGACAGATCACAAGAGGGCAGGGGTGGAGACAGACAGATCACAAGAGGGCAGGGGGTGGAGACAGACAGATCACAAGAGGGCAGGGGTAAAGACAGACAGATCACAAGAGGGCAGGGGGTGGAGACAGACAGATCACAAGAGGGCAGGGGGTGGAGACAGACAGATCACAAGAGGGCAGGGAGTGGAGACAGACAGATCACAAGAGGGCAGGGGTAAAGACAGACAGATCACAAGAGGGCAGGGGTAGAGACAGACAGATCACAAGAGGGCAGGGGTGGAGACAGACAGATCACAAGAGGGCAGGGGGTGGAGACAGACAGATCACAAGAGGGCAGGGGTGGAGACAGACAGATCACAAGAGGGCAGGGGTGGAGACAGACAGATCACAAGAGGGCAGGGGGTGGAGACTGACAGATCAGAAGAGGCCAGGGGGGCAGGGGTGGAGACAGACAGATCACAAGAGGGCAGGGGGGGAGACAGACAGATCACAAGAGGGCAGGGGTGGAGACAGACAGATCACAAGAGGGCAGGGGTGGAGACAGACAGATCACAAGAGGGCAGGGGGTGGAGACAGACAGATCAGAAGAGGCAGGAGGTGGAGACAGACAGATCACAAGAGGGCAGGGGGTGGAGACAGACAGATCAGAAGAGGGCAGGGGTAAAGACAGACAGATCACAAGAGGGCAGGGGGTAGAGACAGACAGATCACAAGAGGGCAGGGAGTGGAGACAGACAGATCACAAGAGGGCAGGGGGTAAAGACAGACAGATCACAAGAGGGCAGGGGTAGAGACAGACAGATCACAAGGGGGCAGGGGGTGGAGACAGACAGATCACAAGAGGGCAGGGGTGGAGACAGACAGATCACAAGAGGGCAGGGGGTGGAGACAGACAGATCAGAAGAGGGCAGGGGTGGAGACCGACAGATCAGAAGAGGGCAGGGGTGGAGACAGACAGATCACAAAGGGCAGGGGTAGAACCAGACAGTTCACAAGAGGGCAGGGGTGGAGACAGACAGATCACAAGAGGGCAGGGAGTGGAGACAGACAGATCACAAGAGGGCAGGGGGTGGAGACAGACAGATCACAAGAGGGCAGGGGGTGGAGACAGACAGATCACAAGAGGGCAGGGAGTGGAGACAGACAGATCACAAGAGGGCAGGGGGTGGAGACAGACAGATCACAAGAGGGCAGGGGGTGGAGACAGACAGATCACAAGAGGGCAGGGGGGCCAGGGGGTAAAGACAGACAGATCACAAGAGGGCAGGGGTAGAGACAGACAGATCACAAGGGGGCAGGGGTGGAGACAGACAGATCACAAGAGGGCAGGGGGTGGAGACAGACAGATCACAAGAGGGCAGGGGTGGAGACAGACAGATCACAAGAGGGCAGGGGGTGGAGACAGACAGATCACAAGAGGGCAGGGAGTGGAGACAGACAGATCACAAGAGGGCAGGGGTGGAGACAGACAGATCACAAGAGGGCAGGGGGTGGAGACAGACAGATCACAAGAGGGCAGGGAGTGGAGACAGACAGATCACAAGAGGGCAGGGAGTGGAGACAGACAGATCACAAGAGGGCAGGGGGTGGAGACAGACAGATCACAAGAGGGCAGGGGGTAAAGACAGACAGATCACAAGAGGGCAGGGGTAGAGACAGACAGATCACAAGGGGGCAGGGGGTGGAGACAGACAGATCACAAGAGGGCAGGGGGTGGAGACATACAGATCACAAGAGGGCAGGGGTGGAGACAGACAGATCACAAGAGGGCAGGGGGTGGAGACAGACAGATCAGAAGAGGGCAGGGGGTGGAGACCGACAGATCAGAAGAGGGCAGGGGATGGAGACAGACAGATCACAAAGGGCAGGGGGTAGAACCAGACAGTTCACAAGAGGGCAGGGGTGGAGACAGACAGATCACAAGAGGGCAGGGGGTAAAGACAGACAGATCACAAGAGGGCAGGGAGTGGAGACAGACAGATCACAAGAGGGCAGGGGGTGGAGACAGACAGATCACAAGAGGGCAGGGGGTGGAGACAGACAGATCACAAGAGGGCAGGGGGTAAAGACAGACAGATCACAAGAGGGCAGGGGGTGGAGACAGACAGATCACAAGAGGGCAGGGGGTGGAGACAGACAGATCACAAGAGGGCAGGGGTGGAGACAGACAGATCACAAGAGGGCAGGGGTGGAGACAGACAGATCACAAGAGGGCAGGGGTAAAGACAGACAGATCACAAGAGGGCAGGGGGTGGAGACAGACAGATCACAAGAGGGCAGGGGTGGAGACAGACAGATCACAAGAGGGCAGGGAGTGGAGACAGACAGATCACAAGAGGGCAGGGGGTAAAGACAGACAGATCACAAGAGGGCAGGGGGTGGAGACAGACAGATCACAAGAGGGCAGGGGGTAGAGACAGACAGATCACAAGAGGGCAGGGAGTGGAGACAGACAGATCACAAGAGGGCAGGGGGTAAAGACAGACAGATCACAAGAGGGCAGGGGTAGAGACAGACAGATCACAAGGGGGCAGGGGGTGGAGACAGACAGATCACAAGAGGGCAGGGGGTGGAGACATACAGATCACAAGAGGGCAGGGGTGGAGACAGACAGATCACAAGAGGGCAGGGGGTGGAGACAGACAGATCAGAAGAGGGCAGGGGGTAAAGACAGACAGATCACAAGAGGGCAGGGGGTGGAGACAGACAGATCACAAGAGGGCAGGGGGTGGAGACAGACAGATCAGAAGAGGGCAGGGGGTAAAGACAGACAGATCACAAGAGGGCAGGGGGTGGAGACAGACAGATCACAAGAGGGCAGGGGGTAAAGACAGACAGATCACAAGAGGTGAAAAACAGAAGTCAAGATTGTGTGAGAGAGAGATAGAAAGAGAGCATGAGAGAGTGAGAACGAGAGGACTATAGGAAAGTATTAAAGCAGTTGATCTGCAGTATTATTCTCAGTGTAGTCTAAGAGGGAACATTGAGTCTCTGGTGCAAGTCAGCAGCAATGACCAATACACCCACAATCACAACTCCCATAATCACAAAAAGATTCAAGTGACCAAAACTCCAGTTGATTCTCCGAACAGTTTTGGCTGTTTCTAGAACTGTGACTGTGCTACAATACATTGACTCTTCACCATGGAATGATACTGATCAAATGATCTCAACAACAAAAATCAACACAATATGAGTTCTGTCAGTCCATAGAGAAAACCCCAGACATGCATGCACACACCAGTAGACATGCACACGCTCAATTTCATTACATTTCTAATACATTGGGGGGAGGGTCAACATCTGATAGAAAAATAAACTAGATTGTATCTCGGGCGCGGCGACTCGTTGAGCTTATTAAAATCTACAGAGCAATATCAGACGTGTCTGTCATCCTTTAGATGAAAGGGGCTGCCTGGCTGCTTTATGAATTATGATTTGCTTTGTGCTGCTGCCGTCTTACGCTAGGCTAATGGTGCTAGGCTAATGGTGCTAGGCTAAAGGCGCTAGGCTAATGGTGCTAGGCTAAAAGCGCTAGGCTAATGGTGCAAGGCTAATGCTACACTAACATGTTACTTGATGTAAAAAGTTATTCTAAGTGAGAGACTTAGAATTCCTTGGTTTTATCTGAGCTCTGAGGCTTTCGTTAGCACCCAGCGCTAGTGCCTTAGCTAGAGGTTTACCTCCAATGTACTCACATCCTACTTTACCTTTGTCTGTACACTTGTTAGGAAAATTGTGATTAAATGACTGAACAAAACATTTTAAATGGAACTGTAACTAAGTAAACTTATACTCTGTTTTATTATATCTGGTTAACAATATGAGTTCATAAGAAGGGATTGTGTGACACGGACAAGGAGTAATTAAAGTTAATGAACACCATTCCAACTAGGTAGAAAAGAATGGTTTGTGGATTAAGTAAACAGATAAGGTAGTTAACCTATAGTTGAACCGACGAAACTGAGCTCTGGGGTGTTTTAGATAAGGCAGTGAGTGCATTCCTAGGTTTTCTGTTAATTAGAACTGTCAGCTAAGTGGTGATCGATAATGGTGAGGACTCAAAAGTTAATTCAGCTGTGTGGTGTGTCCTGTGTATGTGCTAGTGGGTCAGAATGAACTCAGAATGAACTTTTAAAGTTCCCTTTGACCCGGTTCATTTTAGGAGCAATGAAATGACGTCATGTTATTGTATATAAACTGTTGCTCGTGGTAACGTGGCAGCGCGCTCCGAGAATAAATTCTGTTACCTATTATTGAAAAGACTGGTCTCCGTCTATTTTATGCAAACAAGAATCTTACAAATTCTCATAAAATAGATTAAGGGAATTAAATTAATGAAAACATATTGGAATAACTAAATTACAGTAACAATTGGTCCTTCGAGCGGATTCCACAAACTTGCCTCTGTCGACCGAAGGGAAAGCCGTGCACGGACGGGTCTGGACTCGCTATTTAAAGACCTGGCCTCTGGATTGAGGTTTAAAAAAACAGGCCGGTATAAAGATCTAAAGGCGACAGAGAAGGTGACGGAATCGAACCGGCATTGCTTTTCCCAGTCTACAGGACGATGGTAAATAGTCTTTATTCTCGAATTTGGGGGGAATGATGAAAGTTATCTTTGATTTGTTGTTCTAAAAATGTTTAGAATTGATAAATAATAGTAGCTTCGCTATTCCAAACAGATGTGTGGGTTACTTGTATGACCAATATACAAGGATTGTGTGTAACAGGTCTGAAATTACCTGTGGTAAGGTGCACTACCATAAATAAAATAGAACTTAATAAATCCAGGTTTTGCAAGCCGAAAGGGTTATTAAGGGTGAGATATAGTAAGTTTAGTTAGATACAACGGTCGTTCTGTACAAATAGGATTTGTACATTAATTCATTAATATATTAATTCATTCAAAAGACATACCTAAATAAAGTTTTAACCTAAGTAGTCTATCTGTATATGGGAAGTAGTCTGACTATGAAAAGTAGCAGATAGATATATTAAAACAGGTGAGGATAAATTAGGCTTGGTGAGAAGGCAGGGTAATTCTAGGCGAACAGAATAAATGAACCTATTCAATACTGAAAGAAATATCCTACGGAGGTGGTGAGGGAAACCTAGTCTAGAGAATTGAGATATGAGATATTAACGTTGAAAGTCCCAAGGAACAATAGTTTATAATTAATATTAATTAATTAATTAATATTTAATGTCCGATCAAAAGTCAAATCGATAGACGAAGTTTCCAGAAAGGAGAAATACATATAGAAACCCATACACATTGATTATCATTAAAGAGACAGACACATAGTCAGACAGAAAAGCAACTAAAGTAACTGGGTAACGGTAAATACACACACATAGTCAGACAGGAGAGCAATTAAAGTAATTGAGTAACGGTAAATAGCATATTCATAGAAATACACACACATAGAAGGTAAAAAATAGAAAGGCATAGATAAGTGATTAAATACCATAGCTACTAGTAACGGTAAGGATTTAACTAACATGGGTAGTAAATCCTCAAAGGAGGTCCCGGAATTAACGGGAGATGAGAAATAATGCAGGGAAGAGATAAGAGAAACACCTATTTTGGCCCGACATGGAGGAGTAAGTTTAAAGAAGGAACGATAATTTGCTCACGTGTGAGACCTAATAACTTATCAAGAGTCACAATAGTAACTATTCCAAATTTCTGATAGAGGAGAGCGAGATTAATGAGAATCCTCGCTGAGGAAAACGTTGGGCTTTTAAATTAGGGCTATTTTCTGTTGTCCCGATGCCGGAGTTACGAATACAGACAATTGTAAAATAGGTCTATTTGCAGAGAATCTTAGTCATTTACATAAGTGTTGGTGGTATAGTGGTGAGAATAGCTGCCTTCCAAGCTGGAGTCCAGTGTTCGGTTCTCAGGCAAGGCGTTAACCAAAAAATCGGAGTTTTTGATTATAATTCAACTATTTGTTTGTATTGCCTGGAAAGTTATAGTCGCTCGTGATTGTATAAGATACAAACATTTTAATAGCTTGTTTGGTTCAAATTAATAGAAGGGATAAATTGAATGTTTTTAATAGATTGTTTAGGTTAAATTAATAGACTAATTCATTCAACTTAAAATAATAATGAAGCGAATTTTGATGCAAGACGATGTCTGTTCACTAAATGATCTGTTTGAATAATGTATTGGAAATAGAGTCATAATTAAAATGCTGAATCAAAGACGAGACAGTTACTTCAATCTAATGAATTCGAGCTTCAATGCCATACAACTCTCCTTCCGTGGCCTCCTCCAACTGCTCTTAATCGCAAGTAAAACTAAATGCATGCTATTCAACCGATCACTACTCTGGACGGCTCTGACTTAGAATACGTGGACAACTACAAATACCTAGGTGTCTGGTTAGACTGTAAACTCTCCTTTCAGACTCACATTATGCATCTACAATCCAAAATTAAATCTAGAATTGGCTTCCTATATCGCAACAAAGCATCCTTCACTCATGCTGCCAAACATACCATCCTACTGATCCTCGACTTCGGTGATGTCATTTACAAAATAGCTTCCAACACTCTACTCAACAAACTGGATGCAGTCTATCACAGTGCCATCCATTTTGTTACCAAAGCCCCATATACTACCCACCATTGCGACCTGTACGCTCTTATTAGTTGGCCCTTACTTCACACTCGTCGCCAAACCCACTGGCTACAGGTTATCTACAAGTCTCTGCTAGGTAAAGCCCCGCCTTATCTCAGCTCACTGGTCACCATAGCAGCACTCACTCGTAGCAAGCGCTCCAGCAGGTATATCTCACTGGTCACCCCCAAAGCCAATTCCTCCTTTTGTCGTCTTTCCTTCCAGTTCTCTGCTGCCAATGACTGGAATGAACTGCAAAAATCTTTGAAGCTGGAGACTCATATCTCCCTCACTAGCTTTAAGCACCAGCTATCAGAGCAGCTCACAGATCACTGCACCTGTACATAGCCCATCTGTAAACAGCCCATCTACCTACCTACCTCATCCCCATACAATATTTATTTATCTTGCTCCTTTGCACCCCAGTATCTCTACTTGCACATCTACCATTCCAGTGTTTAATTTCTATATTGTAATTACTTCACCACCATGGCCTATTTATTGCCTTAACTCCCTTATCTTACCTCATTTGCACTCACTGTATATAGACTTTTTGTTTTCTTTTGTTCTACTGTATTACTGACTATGTTTTGTTTATTCCATGTGTAACTCTGTGTTGTTGAATGTGTCGAATTGCTTTGCTTTATCTTGGCCAGGTCGCAGTTGCAAATGAGAACCTTTATTTAGCCTACCTGGTTCAATAAAGGTGAAAAAAATAAAAGAGAAACATTAATTTAGCGTCACATATCTTCCATTTAAAGTGCTAGCATCTCGCTAACAGGTGTGAACAGGTCTTCCATAGCAGCACCAGTCACCTCAGGGGGGAGAAGAAAGATGAAAGTAGACTCTGGTTGTTGTGTAGGCTACATTCTTTCATGTGTGATAGCCATGAGAATCGATCTAGACTACCTAGGCCGAAAGAGGAACCAAAGGGACTGTGAGGAGATATTGAATTCACACTTTCATTCTTGCTCTATGTATGCTAGGATATCACCACGGCAACCAGTATATCTCCCACTGGCCGTTTTGTCGTCGAGCGATGTGAGGGATAAGAGTTCGATTTGACATTATGGGGCCAATGACAACAAAAAAAACATCTCAATTCAATTCATTTTAAAACCAGGCTGTAACACAGAACATTTTGGGAAAATCAAGGGGTGTGAATACTTTCTGAAGACCCTGTACATGCCTATGGGAATGTGTGTGTGCCCTGAAGATAATATGTGTGGGTTCTGTGTTGTGCATTCCCATTGGTGGTTTAAAGGTTATCAGTGGAGTCTCTTAATGACACTGCTGGGCCCGCCCATGTTCATTAAGCATTCAATTAAACCATCCACTGGCAGTGCCTCAGGGGGAGACAGAGAGCTGCGTGTACCACAACATCATAGAGGAATGTCGAGCCGTCAATGACGGACTGCTTTTCTACCTTAACCTGCCCTGTCCGGCCGTACATTGTTTTGTTCTATACTATTGCATGTGTTTTATACATATCTACCCAAATATATTTGAGTTAGTGCAGTTCGACGACTGTTGTTTTTCTCTTCTTCTTCTCAAAGGACATTCATGTACAGTATTTTTAAATGTTTCCATTATCAAGTACATTTATTATACTATATTTATGTTTAGGTATTTATAGGAAATTTAATTTAATCAAAGTTAATCATTTTGCTAGCTGGGGGCTCTCTCTTCCTTGGTGTTAGCTGGGGGCTATCTCTTCCTTGGTGCTAGCTGGGGGCTCTCTCTTTGCCATGCGTTGGTTAGCCATGCGTTGGTTAGCCATGCGTTGGTTAGCCATGCGTTGGTTAGCCATGCGTTGATTAGCCATGCATTGGTTAGCCATGCGTTGGTTAGCCATGCGTTGGTTAGCCATGCGTTGTTTAGCCATGTGTTGGTTGGCCATGCGTTGGTTGGCCATGCGTTGGTTGGCCATGCATGGCTCTCTCTTCCTTGGTGCAAGCCAGGGGCTCTCTCTTCCTTGGTGCTAGCTGGGGGCTCTCTCTTCCTTGGTGCTAGCTGGGGGCTCTCTTTTCCTTGGTGATAGCTGGGGGCTCTCTCTTCCTTGGTGCGAGATGGGGCCATGCCATGCGTTGGTTGCCATGTTGGTTAGCCATGCGTTGGTTTTGAGCCATGCCTTGGTGCCCTCTATTCTGTTCAGCCATCTAGCATGGTCACCATAGCAGTCAGTCCATAAAGAGACCTCAGAGGAAGATTAGCCATGCGTTGATTAGCCATGCGTTGGTTAGCCATTGGTTAGCCATGCGGGAAGCGCAGCTTGACAAAACAAGCGTTTCTTTAGAGATGAACGTTGAATCCTTTACTGGTTAGCGTCTCTCTTCCTTGGTGCTATGCTGGGGGCCATCTTTCCTTAGCCATGCGTTGATTAGCTCTCTTCCTTGGTGCTAGCGTTGCCTGATGGTTTGAGATTGTGAAGGGGTTGGAATGTCCTCTGTGGAAAAGTTCCATTCCTTGGTACTCTACTGAACTGCCCTCTTTCTGTTTCAACTGTCAGAGGCTCTAGACTAACTGAGTCACCTTCCTTGGTGCAGCTCAGTCCATAAAGAGACCTCAGAGGAAGCTTACTGGGGACAAAAGAGAGGTGCTAGCTGGGGGTCCTCTTTTGTTCCTCAATGCTATGCTGGGAGGAAAGATAGAGGGTGCTAGCTGGCCATTAGGCTCTCTCTTCCTGGTGACTCAACGCTGTTTCCACACCATTTGCTAGCTGGGGCACAATTTCCTTGTGATGACATTGAATCAATTGGTGCTAACTGATTGGGTGCTAGCTTCACTTCCTTGGTGCTCAACGTAAGGGAACTTCTCTCTTCCTTGGTGCTTTTCACCTAACTCTTCTTCCTAAATCCAATGGTGCTATGGTGAATTCTTCCTTGGTGATTTTTCCATGGTGCTAGCTGGACAACTCTTCCTTGTACATCAAAATGAGGCGTTGAAATGAGGGCAGACAGGGGGTCAGTTAGGTGCTAGCTGGGGGGATGAATTCTTCCTTGGTGCAGCCCCAAATACTACACTCTCTGCTGCTAGCCAATCAGAACCCTCTTCCTTGGTGCAAAATCATGGGGAGCAGAAAACGGGTGCTGCTGGGCGCAGGTGCTAAACTGGCGGCTTTCTTCCTTGGTGCTTGCGGTGATCAAAAAGGGTTGGTGCTAGTTTAATAAAACTCTTCCTTGGTGCTCAGCTGGGAGATAACAGCTCTGCTCTATTACCTTGGTGCTAACTGGGGGTCTCTCTTCCTTGGTGCTAGCTGGGGGCTCTCTCTTCCTTGGTGCTAGCTGGGGGCTCTCTCTTCCTTGGTGCTAGCTGGGGGCTCTCTTTCCTTGGTGCTAGCTGGGGGCTCTCTCTTCCTTGGTGCTAGCTGGGGCTCTCTCTTCCTTGGTGCTAGCTGGGGGCTCTTTGGTGCTTGGGGCTCTCTTCCTTGGTGCTAGCTGGTGCTAGGCTCTCTCTTCCTTGGTGCTAGCTGGGGGGGGTCTCTCTTCCTTGTTGCTAGCTGGGGGCTCTCACTTCCTTGGTGCTAGCTAGGGGCTCTCTCTTCCTTGGTGCTAGCTGGGGGCTCTCTCTTCCTTGGTGCTAGCTGGGGGCTCTCTCTTCCTTGGTGCTAGCTGGAGGGTCTCTCTTCCTTGGTGCTAGCTGGAGGGTCTCTCTTCCTTGGTGCTAGCTGGAGGCTCTCACTTCCTTGGTGCTAGCTGGGGGCTCTCTCTTCCTTGGTGCTAGCTGGGGGCTCTCTCTTCCTTGGTGCTAGCTGGGGGCTCTCTCTTCCTTGGTGCTAGCTGGGGTGGGGGTCTCTCTTCCTTGGTGCTAGCTGGGGTGGGGGTCTCTCTTCCTTGGTGCTAGCTGGGGGCTCTCTCTTCCTTGGTGCTAGCTGGGGGCTGGGGGCTCTCTCTTCCTTGGTGCTAGCTAGGGGCTCTCTCTTCCTTGGTGCTAGCTGGGGGCTCTCTCTTCCTTGGTGCTAGCTGGGGGCTCTCTCTTCCTTGGTGCTAGCTGGGGCTCTCTCTTCCTTGGTGCTAGCTGGGGTGGGGGTCTCTCTTCCTTGGTGCTAGCTGGGGGCTCTCTCTTCCTTGGTGCTAGCTGGGGGCTCTCTCTTCCTTGGTGCTAGCTGGGGGCTCTCTCTTCCTTGGTGCTAGCTGGGGGTCTCTCTTCCTTGGTGCTAGCTGTAGGCTCTCTCTTCCTTGGTGCTTGCTGGATGGCTCTCTCTCCTCTTCCTTGGTGCTAGCTGGGGCTCTCTCTTCCTTGGTGCTAGCTGGGGCTCTCTCTTCCTTGGTGCTTGCCGGATGGCTCTCTCTTCCTTGGTGCTAGCTGGGGCTCTCTCTTCCTTGGTGCTAGCTGGGGGCTCTCTCTTCCTTGGTGCTAGCTGGGGGCTCTCTCTTCCTTGGTGCTAGCTGGGGCTGGGTGGGGGTCTCTCTTCCTTGGTGCTAGCTGGGGTGGGGGTCTCTCTTCCTTGGTGCTAGCTGGGGGCTCTCTTCCTTGGTGCTAGCTGGGGGCTCTCTCTTCCTTGGTGCTAGCTAGGGGCTCTCTCTTCCTTGGTGCTAGCTGGGGGCTCTCTCTTCCTTGGTGCTAGCTGGGGGCTCTCTCTTCCTTGGTGCTAGCTGGGGGCTCTCTCTTCCTTGGTGCTAGCTGGAGGCTCTCTCTTCCTTGGTGCTAGCTGGGGGCTCTCTCTTCCTTGGTGCTAGCTGGGGGCTCTCTCTTCCTTGGTGCTAGCTGGGGGCTCTCTCTTCCTTGGTGCTAGCTGGGGTGGGGGTCTCTCTTCCTTGGTGCTAGCTGGGGTGGGGGTCTCTCTTCCTTGGTGCTAGCTGGGGGCTCTCTTCCTTGGTGCTAGCTGGGGGCTCTCTCTTCCTTGGTGCTAGCTAGGGGCTCTCTCTTCCTTGGTGCTAGCTGGGGGCTCTCTCTTCCTTGGTGCTAGCTGGGGGCTCTCTCTTCCTTGGTGCTAGCTGGGGGCTCTCTCTTCCTTGGTGCTAGCTGGGGTGGGGGTCTCTCTTCCTTGGTGCTAGCTGGGGGCTCTCTCTTCCTTGGTGCTAGCTGGGGGCTCTCTCTTCCTTGGTGCTAGCTGGGGGCTCTCTCTTCCTTGGTGCTAGCTGGGGGGTCTCTCTTCCTTGGTGCTAGCTGTAGGCTCTCTCTTCCTTGGTGCTTGCCGGATGGCTCTCTCTCTTCCTTGGTGCTAGTTGGGGGCTCTCTCTTCCTTGGTGCTAGCTGGGGGCTCTCTCTTCCTTGGTGCTTGCCGGATGGCTCTCTCTTCCTTGGTGCTAGCTGGGGGCTCTCTCTTCCTTGGTGCTAGCTGGGGGCTCTCTCTTCCTTGGTGCTAGCTGGGGGCTCTCTCTTCCTTGGTGCTAGCTGGGGGCTCTCTCTTCCTTGGTGCTAGCTGGGGGCTCTCTCTTCCTTGGTGCTCACTCACATCCGATACGGATGTACATCAGATACGCCCCCATTGGAGAAAGCCAATAGCGTCAGTCTTGGTCAGATTTTCATTCTGCTTATGTTCTTGTCTGTTGTGTGTGATGATGTCATCTTGTAAAGCGTACCTTGAATTGACTGCCTCATTCAAAGGAGGTGTACAATGTGTGATTTTCTACACGTAGCCACACAGCAGCCAGAGGTAGAGTGCGGTGACAATTGGAGGGGCAGTCATATAATTGAATATAAGTGAGGACAATCAAAGTCCCATAAAATACTGGTCTATTCCGGTCTGTTCAGAACATGGTGTACAGGCCAAGATGTAGGAGTCACTCACCTACATGCACGAACACACATACTCGTTGGTACAAATACACACACGCACAGAGGATAAAAGAGCCACAAGGGACCAAAAGGATTGATGGTGTGTGTCCAGGATTAATGGTGGTCTTTGGAGTCCCTGCTGCCCCTGTGACTGTCCTGTTTCGCTGCATGTACAACTGGGTAACCTGTATGAGTGCGAGGTGTGAAATGGAAATGTGTTTTTGGCATATCCCAACTCCCCCCTGAGACACCCTCGGAGAGTGGGGCCATGGCCATTTGTGTCTGTGCTTGTGTGTGTGTGTGTGTGGGGGGGGGGGGGTCGTGAAATTGCACACAGATTTGTAAAAGTGCATTCTCTTTGAATCAATCAAGCCCACTGAAATAAAGACGTCCTTGAGACAAGGAGGTGGTAGGGCTTGTTTCTGGATGGGGCCATAGGCTTTCACTTATTCAATGATGCCTGATTAACTCAAGGAAGGGCGTAAGAACGGATGGAAGGGCATAAGGATTGAAGGAAGGAATCTTTAAGAAAGGAGGAGGGGCAGTTGTAGGTGTTCTAAAATAAGACAGCAATCAACCATGCCACTGTAGACTTCATAGTTACATTACAGCACTTCCTGTGCACACAGTTGATTTACATCCTGTTTACCTGACATTGTGGTGAAAAAAAGAGAAGTAAATGAGGTTTAAGACCACTGCTGTACAGTATGTTACTGTTGTCCTTCTGTCAAAAGAAAACAAATCCAGGCTTACACAGGAAAGTGCGCACACACACACTAAGGCTGCTGCAGACACCTGCTGCTGGAATGGTACTGCAGTGTTGATATGCCAGAGGGAACATCTCTGCCTGCCACAGCAAAACGTTACATAAAGGTTCTTCTGAAACATCCACTCTACCACCTACAGATGCTAATGCTACTCCAGCTATAAATAACCAGCTTTCTGCCACCAACCCACGCAGGTGGCTTACACCTACCCTGTAGCTCAGGGGACGTTGCGTAAATGTTTGGTCAGTGTTGATCCAGCGTTGAGCCGCTGTTTGGCTAGCACAGGAGAGCTTTTGAAAAATGAGGGAGGGATGAGGCAGGAAGGTAGGAAGGAGACCTTTCATGGTTGGGCGTAAAAATGTATTTACCTCAATCTTACTCTGGTTTTCACTTTCCCCCTTCTGCTATAGTTTGTATCTCTTTTTCTCACCATGTCTCTCCTCATACTCCCTCTTTTTTCATTCTCTTTCACTCATTCCCTCTCTCCTCTTCAATAATGCCCCCCCCCCCCTCTCTCGCTCCCCCGATCTCTCTCCACTTGATGTATCCAGCTGTAAATGTATAAGCCTCATGTGCTTGCTGTTGCCACGGCAACAACACAAGGGACCTTATACAGCTAATAAGTAGAGAGCAGGAGGGGAGAGGAGGAACATTTAAAAAAGAGTGCATAAAAAAAGAGAAGGAAAATGGGTGCAAATCTATTCCTGGAGTTGGACCTGGGGGCTGTTGACGGATAGAGGGATGCCGGCGAAAGAGAGAGAGGCAGAGAGCGAGATGTTGTTTCTCTGGTGGCGCGTTGTGATGTAGCAGATTTGATGTGCCAGCCATGTTTGCTGGTGTCTGTTGAATAGTGGAAATGGAGTGTGTGCGTGTGTGTGTGTGTGACTGTATCTGTGGTAATAAAAGGTTGCTTATATTTGTCCTGCTTAAAGCTGCAATATGTCACTTTTTGGGCAACCCGATCAAATTCACATAGAAATGTTAGTTATAGATCTGTCATTCTCATTGAATGGGGCGGCAGGTAGCCTAGTGGTCAGAGTGTTGGGCAAGTAACCGAAAGGTTGCTAGATCGAATCCCCCGATCTGACAAGGATCTGACAAGGTAAACATCTGTTGTTCTGCTCCTGAACAAGGCAGTTAACCCACTGTTCCCCAGTAGGCCGCCATTGTAAATAAGAATTTGACTTGCCTCGTTAAATAAAGGTAAAAAAAAAAAATTGAAAGCAAGTCTAAAATCTGTTCTATTTCTATGCTTCCCATTCATACGTTTTCATTTTGCGTCTTTTACTTTCGGTTTTGTACACCCGCTACAAACAAACTGAAAATACAATATTTTTGGTTATCAAAAAGATATTTCACAGTGGTTTATATGATACAATGATTCTCTGCACCCTCTCAGAATTGCTTGTTTTGTCACATAAACTGGAATTAGGTGAACTATTGGAATTTTTGTAACCAGGAAATGGACGGAGCCATTTCTGTATATTGCACCTTAACTGCATGTACAACTGGGTAACCTGTACGACTGCGGGGTGTGAAATGGAAATGTCCCCTGAGACACCATGGGAAAGTGGGGTCACAGCCAGGGATGTGCAGCTAGCCTCTGATCTGCTTCTTCATAAATAACCAAATGAGACATGATACACACACACGCCTGATAATCACCTCTGTTTCACATACAAAAAGATAAACACATACACACACTTGATCATGGTCTCTCTCTGAATACAACTATGGAGAAAGAGAAGGACATACTGTTCTCCTCTCTTCTACTCTCTCCTCTAGTCACCTCTCCTTATCTCTCCCCCTGTCTCCTCTCTGTTGAGATGTGGGTGGGTGACAGCCACGTAACCTGGTAATCATCACTGCGACACACAGGAAATAAACAGTAAAGTCACACACACAGACTAGACGCCTTTGCCCACGGCCGGGGGGAAGGAGGGTGTTAGGTGTCTGTGTGTGTGTGTTGTAAGACTTACAGTAGGTCCTTAGAAGTGGGAGTGTCTTGGTTCTATTGATAACTAATTACTACACTTGAGGACGGTCGATTAAACTCAGGTGAGGTTAGCTTATTACATGAGCTCATACTGTGCCACGGCATTGTTGAATACTTGTTTCTGATTGGCTTGAAGGGCATTCTAGAGTGTGCATTATTTCCCTATAACGCACAGTATACAGTCTTTGCACAGTAGAATTCAATGGCTATAAATCATTCTTACATGTTCTATGTTTGAGCTGCATTTGAAAGCAACATCACACATACATACATAAAATGCGGAGGAAGGTGAAATAAAGACTAGAAAATTGTGTCCAGATGGAAACTTCCAGATCCACTACACGCAAAGGGAATAGGAAGGAAGAAGGTGGATAAAAATTCCCAAAAAGAGTGAAAATCTCTAGGGAAAAGACTATTTCATAGGGGCTAATTTGTTGTTTCCAGTATTTGTCCAATTAAAAGCTACAACAGCTATATAACTGGAGCTGACATGATCCCTCATTCTCTACAAGTCGTGCTATGTCCAAAATCTGTCCCTGGGTACCTGTGGGGGGGCAGTCGTCGTTGGAGCCAGGTGAGTCCTGGTTGGGGCTGACTGGCGGGCTGGCAGGGGGGCTGGTGCTGAAGCTGGCGTAGCCCAGGGACGAGCTCACCTCGGAGGGATCACAGCTGTGGTTGACTGGCCTCTGGTTCTGGACATCCAGGGAGGAGGAGAGGGAGGTCCGCTGTTTGGGCTGGACGGAGAGATGGAGACCGCAAGAGAGGAGAACAAAGGCAATGTTAGCAGATGTGGCTAAGTATTGTGATTGTGTGTGTAACTTTTGCCACATAAGAATTCAGTACCGTGCTGCGATTCACTGGTGTGATGCTGAGAATTCCAATATGTTTTTTTGTTCAATATAGAGGGACATGTGAAAATACCCCGTGAGCTGTGCACTGGAGGAGCAGGACTCTTGGAAAAGAACACAGGAATTATTATGTGAGGATTATCTCAACTTCCTCTCACATCAGCACACAAGTCCAGGTCTCATGACACACTCATTAGCCTGTGTGTGTGTGTGTGTGTGTGTGTGTGTGTGTGTGTGTGTGTGTGTGTGTGTGTGTGTGTGTGTGTGTGTGTGTGTGTGTGTGTGTGTGTGTGTGTGTGTGTGTGTGTGTGTGTGTGTGTGTGTGTGTGTGTGTACGCGTTCTAGTTATATTTCAAGGAGTGTTTGCATGACTTCACGATAACTGTACCACACACACACACACACACACACACACACACACACACACACACACACACACACACACACACACACACACACACACACACACACACACACACACACACACACACACACACACACACACACACACTTGAAATTCCAGAGACGGAAAACAATTGTAGTGAGAGAGTGAAAGCTGTAATGCAGACATAGATACAGACGCTTTACACAACTCACCATTTACAGCCAGCAGAATAACTACTGCTGCTCTAGATTACTGTTCACACTCACATCGTATACACAAAACGCAGGCCAGTGTGTCTGCAAGAACTCAAGGTTTCCGTACTGAGAGTAAGAGGAAGGGGTCGATTTGGCAGGTGGTTAAGACAACGCCACATCAGGGGACTAAAAGTTCTGGGACAGTGACACATAGACAAAGCGACAGGTAGAGGTTGACGGGGAGCGACAAAGACAGCGATGGATGTCTTCCAAAGACATCCCTTTCTACCAGTGGACAGTGGGCCAAAGGGGAACACAACAGAAGCATCACTATCCTATCGAGAGTTAGGTTGCAATACATCAACGAGAAGTGATCAGAGTGACAGGCGGCGTACAGGGCCAATGGGGAATGAGATAGTTTCACTTGAGGCCAATAGGGAATAGTCAGAGTACGGTGAGAGGGCAGTGTCAGGTAGCATGGTAATCCATAGGCAGATGCTGACAGAATGTACAGTGCCATGAAAAAGTATTTGCCACCTTTCTGATTTTCTCTATTGCTGCATATTTTCGATACTGAATGGTATCTGATCTTCAACTAAAACATATTATTAGATAAAGGGAACCTGACTTTACACAAAAAAAAACATGTCACCCAAAAAGTACCCGGAAGCACTTGGATGATCATCAATACTCTTGGAAGAATGTTCCCTCATACCAACGGTCAAGCATGGTGGTGGTATGGTGATGATTTGGGGATGCTTTGCTGCCTCTGGACCTAGATAACTTGCTTTAAAAACAAACATTCAGAAGGAACCATTTGAATTCCGCTGTGTCCATCCCAGAGAACAAGACTTCTAATAGGAGAATGTCAGGACATCTGTCTTTCATGTTGTTTGTAACTTCTTTAACTTATTTTGCTCATGTCTTATGACCAAAAATAACTTCTGGACATCAGAACTGGGATTACTCACCATGAACTGGAAGAAGCTTTTTCCTTTAACGAGTACGACGAGAAAGAAATACTGCTCTCCCGGGAAAAGGCCCAGATCCCCGTCATTTGCGTGAAGAAAAGACGGAGGAAAATAGGATGCAGATCAGGCTGCCTTTGAGAATCCGTAGGCGAGCGAGTAAACTCCCACTGCCATCAATTCTACTTGCTAACATGGAAAATAAAATAATGATCTACGATTACAATTATCTTGTAATATATTATGTTACACCGAGTCGTGGCTGAACAACGACACGGATAATATAGAGCTGGATGGATTTTCAATGCGCTGACAGAACAGAGAAGCTACATCTGGTAAGACGAGGGGTGGGGGTGTGTCTCTTTTTGTCAATATTAGCTGGTGCGCAATGTAAAATATTAAAGAAGTCTCGAGGTATTGCTCGCCTGAGGTAGAGTACCTTATGATAAGCTGTAGACCACAATATCTACTAAGAGAGTTCTCATCTATATTATTCGTAGCCGTCTATTTACCACCACAGACCAATACCGCACTCAACCAACTCTATAAGGTCATAAACAAACAAGAAAATGCTCACCCAGAAGCGGTGCTCCTAGTGGCCGGAGACTTTAAAGCAGGCAAATCAACAGCATCTCACATCAACAGCATCTTCCCGGATACCCTAGACCCACTCCAATTCCCATACCGCCCCAACAGATTCACAGATGACGAAACACCTCCCTCTGCAACTGGATCCTGGACTTCCTGATCGTAGACTACAGGAAAAGGTGGACCTAACAGGCCTCCATTAACATCAACGGGGCTGTAGTGGAGCGGGTCGGGAGTTTCAAGTTTCTACAGCTTCTACCCCCAAGCCATAAGACTGCTGAACAACTTATCAAATGGCCACCAGACTATTACATTGACCCCCCCCCCATTTGTTTTGTACACTGCTGCTACTCACTGTTTATTATCTATGCATAGTCACTTCACCCCTACTTAAATGTACAAATGACCTCCAACTTGATCTATCCCCGCACACCGGCTCGGTACCGGTACCCCCTGTATATAATTTTTTACTTTTGTGTATTTGATCAATATTTTCTTAACTCTTCTTGAACTGAACTGTTGGTTAAGGGCTTGTAAGTAAGCATTTCACAGGAAGGTGTACATGTGACAAATAAAGTTTGATTTTATTTGAGCAGTTCATGCTTAAAAACCCACAAATGTCGCTGAGTTACAGCAGCTCTGCATGGAAGAGTGGGCCATTAAATTCCTCCACAGTGACGTGAGAGACTGATCAACAACTACTGTGGTGGAGAATGGTCACACTACAGGAAGCGTTTGGTTTCATTGCAGCTAACTGGCACAACCCGTTACTGAGTGTAAGGGGCAATTACTTTTTCACACAGGGGAATTGGGTGTTGCATAACTTTGTTAAGGAAATTAATAGGCAGTTGTGTTATTTGTTCACTCAGGTTCTCTTGATCTAATATTAGGTTTTGGTTGAAGATCAGATTTAAAAAAATATGCAAAAGTAGAGTAAATTAGAAAGGGGGCAAATACTTTTTCACGGCACTGTATATTTGACATATTTCTGGTATTTGTACCAGTATATGACATACTGTATGTCCCCCAAGACACGCCCATGAAGATTGAAGGTCTGGAGATTCACCAGCTGTTGAGCAGGCGTCAGGTCTGCCACATATTTTGAATAAGTGAACACAACATAGGAGTACATAGGAGCACAAAGTAGGTGAATGTGTGTCTCTCTCCTTGTGTATATGTAATCCTCATCATAATGACTGTATTCATCAACATTCATCCTCACATTATATATTTTTCTTCTCATCTCCCCCTGTGATGCTACACTTCTCTCCTCTTCCTCTGTGATGCTACACTTCTCTCCTCTTCCTCGGTGATGCTACACTTCTCTCATCTCCCTCTGTGATGCTACACTTCTCTTATCTCCCTCTGTGATGCTACACTTCTCTCCTCTTCCTCTGTGATGCTACACTTCTCTCCTCTTCCTCTGTGATGCTACACTTCTCTCCTCTTCCTCGGTGATGCTACACTTCTCTCGTCTCCCTCTGTGATGCTACACTTCTCTCCTCTTCCTCTGTGATGCTACACTTCTCTCATCTTCCTCTGTGATGCTACACTTCTCTCATCTCCCTCTGTGATGCTACACTTCTCTCATCTCCCTCTGTGATGCTACACTTCTCTCATCTCCCTCTGTGATGCTACACTTCTCTCATCTCCCTCTGTGATGCTACACTTCTCTCATCTCCCTCTGTGATGCTACACTTCTCTCCTCTTCCTCTGTGATGCTACACTTCTCTCATCTCCCTCTGTGATGCTACACTTCTCTCCTCTTCCTCTGTAATGCTACACTTCTCTCATCTTCCTCTGTGATGCTACACTTCTCTCCTCTCCCCCTGTGATGCTACACTTCTCTCATCTCCCTCTGTGATGCTACACTTCTCTCATCTCCCTCTGTGATGCTACACTTCTCTCCTCTTCCTCTGTGATGCTACACTTCTCTCATCTCCCTCTGTGATGCTACACTTCTCTCCTCTTCCTCTGTGATGCTACACTTCTCTCATCTCCCTCTGTGATGCTACACTTCTCTCATCTCCCTCTGTGATGCTACACTTCTCTCCTCTTCCTCTGTGATGCTACACTTCTCTCCTCTTCCTCTGTGATGCTACACTTCTCTCCTCTCCCTTGGTGATGCTACACTCCTCTCCCTCTTTCTTTCCCCCTTCTCTTCCTCTCCCCCTCCCTTTCCATCCGCCCTTCCTCCCTCCCTCCTGGGTCATTAAGACCTCAGACACACCTCTCCAGGGTCTCAGTCTTCATAATGCAATAAATAATAAACACTCCACGCCTGTTCAGAGCACACACACACACACACTCGCACACACAATCACGGAGAAACACACACTCTAATTCAGTTCGATTGTAAAGTTACTGTTCCACATGGAATACCAGGTTTCAGATCAAGGAACATGAGAAAGAGGAGGAGTAGGAGCAACACTCACTCTTCTATTATTTATCTCCCCCCACCTGACACAAACGACTCATTTAGTTGTGTATTGGTGTGTGTGTGCTTGCTTGCATGTGTTAATGTCATGCTCATTAGGCAAAGCCCCTTTTTCACAATGGAGTGAGGTGTATATGCATGTGTGTGTGAGAGACAGAGAGAGAAACTGAGATTTGAGAGAACAGAGCAAACTAGAAGGCTACTTGGCCCTAAACAGAGAGTACACAGTGGCAGAATACCTGACCACTATGACTGTACTATGTACAGACTCAGTGAGGATAGCCTTGTTATTGAGAAAGGCCGCCGTAGGCAGAGCTGGCTCTCAAGAGAAGACAGGCTATGTGCACACTGCCCACAAAATGAGGTGGAAACTGAGCTGCACTTCCTAACCTCCTACCAAATGTATGACCATATTAGAGAGACATATTTCCCTCAGATTACACAGACCCACAAAGAATTTGAAAACAAATCCAATTTTGATAAACTTCCATATCTATTGGGTGAAATACCACAGTGTTCCATCACAGCAGCAAGATTTGTGACCTGTTGGCACAAGAAGAATAAACACAATTGTAAATACAACCCATATTAAACTTGATTTATTTTCTCTTTTCTACTTTAACTATTTGCACATCGCTACAAAACGGTATTATAGACATAACATTTGAAATGTCTATTATTTTGGAACTTGTATGAGTGTAATATTTACTGTTAACTTTTCATTGTTTATTTCACTTTTTGTTGATCCATTTCTCTTGCTTTGGCAATGTAAACATATGTTTCCCATGCCAATAAAGCCCCTTGAATTGAATTGAGAGTGAGAGAGAGAGTGTATATGTGCATGTGAGAGAGAGTGAGAGATTGTGTATTAGTATGTGTGTGTGTGAGTGAGTGTGTATGCGCACGTGTGTACAGTGTGTCATGCTTTTAATGGCATGCCCAATGGTGAAACCCATTATTTCCAGCAGACGCCAGGTGTGAGTGAGGAATTGTGTGTTAATGTATGGATAGTCATTATTCTAATTGGACCTAGTGCAGGTTGGGAGATTCCAGGGTAAATTGATGGAGCTGGAAGTGTGTGTGTGTGTGTGTGTGTGTGTGTGTGTGTGTGTGTGTGTGTGTGTGTGTGTGTGTGTGTGTGTGTGTGTGTGTGTGTGTGTGTGTGTGTGTGTGTGTGTGTGTGTGTGTGTGTGTGTGTGTGTGTGTGTGTGTGTGTGTGTGTGTGTGTGTGTGTGTGTGTGTGTAGCCTCTCTGGGAACAAGGGAGGGAGTGGAAAGACATAATCTACACTAATGAATGGAAAACGGCACATGGGAGATAAAATAATATTTTGATGGCATGTTCATTATTGCCATTTGCACACACTTCATTTTGTAACGTTGTATCAGGGGAAGGAAACATCATTATTCAAATGAGTCTAATGATTATATGTCCTGTCAGTATATTTCAATAATTAAGTACAGATTTGTTTTAAATCATTGTAAAGGAGGAAAATTCACTTGAGTTTCGTTTGAGTTAATTCGCTTTAATAAAGTGTATTTCTAAATAACCTTTCCTCTCGGCGTGCTTAAAGTCATTTAGTTTCCAAATCCAAAGGGGTTGCCTTAGCAACACAGCCACACAAAGCAGGAAATGACACAGCAAAAGGCCGTAACATAACATTACAATATACAGTGCCTTCAGAAAGTATTCACACCCCTTCACTTATTCCACATTTTGTTGTGTTACGGCCTGAATTTAAATTGATTACATACTGTATTACATTTTTCTCATCCATCTACACACAATACCACATAATGACAAAGTGTAAACATGTTTTTTGATATTTTAGCAAATGTATTGAAAATGGAATACATAAATATCTGATTTACATAAGTACTCAAACCCGAGTCAATACTTTGTAGAAGCACTATATCTCAGACTGGCCAATAAAAATAAAATATTAAGATGGGCAAAAGAACACAGACACTGGACAGAGGAACTCTCCCTAGGAGGCCAGCTTCCCGGAGTCGCCTCTTCACTGTTGACGTTGAGACTGGTGTTTTGCGGGTACTATTTAATGAAGCTGCCATTTGCGGACTTGTTAGGCATCTGTTCATTTAATTTCTCAGACGAATTTCAGAAGACATATCTTTGTTTCTGGACATTTTGAGCCTGTAAACGAACCCACAAATGCTGATGCTCCAAATACTCAACTAGTTTAAAGAAGGCCAGTTTTATTGCTTCTTTAATCAGAACAACAGTTTTCAGCTGTGCTATCATAATTGCAAAAGGGTTTTCTAATGATGAATTAGCTTTTCAAAATTATAAACTAGGATTTGCTAAAACAACGTGCCATTGGAACACAGGAGTGATTGTTTGCTGATAATGGGCCTCTATACGCCTATGTAGATTTAAAAAATCTGCTGTTTCCAGTTACAACAAGTCATTTACAACATTATCAATGTCTACACTGTATTTCTATTCAATTTGATGTTATTTTAATGGACAAAAAATAGCTTTTCTTTCAAAAACAAGGCCATTTCTAAGTGACCCCAAACTGTTGAACGGTAGTGTAACTCCACCTTGACATTATGAGCTATTATGTGTACCGGTAGGCCCGTGACAAAACAATCTCCATTTAATCAAGACAACAAAATGGAGAAAAAGTCAAGGGGTATTAATACTTTCTTAAGGCACAAAAGACACACACACACACACACACACACACACACACACACACACACACACACACACACACACACACACACACACACACACACACACACACACACACACACACACACACACACACACACACACACACACACACACACACACACACACAAAATTGCATTTATTATCTGGGCCTCAACAGGACACACATAATCAGGGGCATCGGGAATCACTCACAACTCACAGCACTCTGACAGGATAAGTCAGCTGTCATTGAGCCATGTCTGTACCAATCAGATATGAAGGGGGATATGCAAAGTGAATTATTGAACAGCGGAGGAGAGAGAGTGTGGTGGACTTAGTGTTGGTTAGCATTAGCCTGGGAAAGTGTCAGTGAGTGGTTAAGGTAACGTTGGTTAGCACCTTTGCCTGGACCAGTCTGTGAGTGTTGGAGTTAGCATTCGTTAGCACTTTAGCCTGGACCAGTGTCTGTGAGTGGTGGACTTAGTGTTGGTTAGCATTAGCCTGGGAAAGTGTCAGTGAGTGGTTAAGGTAACGTTGGTTAGCACCTTTGTCTGGACCAGTCTGTGAGTGTTGGAGTTAGCATTCGTTAGCCTGGACCAGTGTCTGTGAGTGGTGGACTTAGTGTTGGTTAGCATTAGCCTGGGAAAGTGTCAGTGAGTGGTTAAGGTAACGTTGGTTAGCACCTTTGCCTGGACCAGTCTGTGAGTGTTGGAGTTAGCATTCGTTAGCCTGGACCAGTGTCTGTGAGTGGTGGACTTAGTGTTGGTTAGCATTAGCCTGGGAAAGTGTCAGTGAGTGGTTAAGGTAACGTTGTTTAGCACCTTAGCCTGGACCAGTCTGTGAGTGTTGGAGTTAGCATTCGTTAGCCTGGACCAGTGTCTGTGAGTGGTGGAGTTAGCGTTCGTTAGCATTAGCCTGGGAAAGTGTCAGTGAGTGGTTAAGGTAACGTTGGTTAGCACCTTAGCCTGGACCAGTCTGTGAGTGTTGAAGTTAGCATTCGTTAGCACTTTAGCCTGGACCAGTGTCTGTGAGTGGTGGAGTTAGCGTTGGTTAGCGTGTTAGCCTGGACCAGTCTGAGCATTGGAGTTAGCATTCGCTAACGCCTGGACCAGTCTCTGTTTGCTTTGGAGTAAGCATACATTTGGTTAACGTTAGCCTGGATCTGTTTCAGCAGCGGTGTACAGTCTCAACGCCCTAGGGCCTTTGCCACCCTAATGGGTGTGAAATCAAAACCTTAATCAGTCAGACTCCCCACCCGCACACACCCACCCACCAATTATAAAAATTAGCTTAGCAAAATCAGAAGTCTTTCTCACAATTACACAATCTAAAATGGTGCCTATTACCAGTCAGTTCTAGCTGATACAGTAGACAGCAGTGTGTTTCAGCTCCAATGTTCTAAAGGGACAATGGGCAGAGGCAGGTCTGTCTGCTGATTGGCTGGTACTAGGAGTGAAGTGACCTGGGTAATGGCAGGGCGGAGACGTTTCCTGTCGGCTCGTTAGTAAGTACCTGGCAGAAGGTCACTCCACTATCCTCTCTCACTCTGCCGCTCTCTGTCACTCTCGCTCTCCCTGTCACTCTTACTCTCCCTCTTTCACTTTCTGTCAGTCACGCTGCCTACCTTGCAACTTCTCTTTCCTTAATTATTTTTTCCTCTAATTCCCTCTCACTGAAAGTCCATTGCCCTCTCTCCCTCTCATCCACTATCTATCTCCCTCAACATCTCCCTCTCATCCACTATCTATCTCCCTCTCACCCACTATCTCTCTCTCACCCACTATCTGTCTCCCTCTCACCCACTATATATCTCCCTCAACATCTCCCTCTCACCCACTATCTATCTCCCTCTCACCCACTATCTCCCTCTCACCCACTATCTCTCTCACCCACTATCTGTCTCCCTCTCACCCACTATATATCTCCCTCAACATCTCCCTCTCACCCACTATCTATCTCCCTCTCACCCACTATCTCCCTCTCACCCACTATCTCTCTCACCCACTATCTGTCTCCCTCTCACCCACTATATATCTCCCTCAACATCTCCCTCTCACCCACTATCTATCTCCCTCTCACCCACTATCTATCTCCCTCTCATCCACTATCTATCTCCCTCTCATCCACTATCTATCTCCCTCTCATCCACTATCTATCTCCCTCTCATCCACTATCTATCTCCATCTCATCCACTATCTATCTCCCTCTCATCCACTATCTATCTCCCTCTCATCCACTATCTATCTCCCTCTCATCCACTATCCATCTCCCTCTCACCCACTATCTATTCCCTCAACATCTCCCTCTCAACCACTATCTATTCCCTCAACATCTCCCTCTCATCCACTATCTCCCTCAACATCTCCCTCTCATCCACTATCCATTTCCCTTAACATCTCTGTCTCATCCACTATCCATCTCCCTCTCATCCACTATCCATCTCCCTCAACATCTCCCTCTCATCCCCTATCCATCTCCCTCTCATCCACTATCTATCTCCCTCAACATCTCCCTCTCATCCACTATATATCTCCCTCTCATCCACTATATATCTCCCTCTCATCCCCCATCTATCTCCCTCTCATCCACTATCCATTTCCCTTATCTCCCTCTCAGGCTAACTTTTTCAAGCAGAAATTCGCATCTTGTAGCTCTAACTCCAAAACGTTTTGGGACACTGTAAAGTCCATGGAGAACAAGAGCACCTCCTCCCAGCTGCCCACTGCACTGAGGCTAGATAACACGGTCACCACTGATAAATCCATGATAATCGAAAATTTCAGTAAGCATTGCTCAACGGCTTCCTCCTGGCTACTCCAACCCCAGCCAACAGCTCCGCCTCCCCCGCAGCTACTCACCCAAGCCTCCCCAGCTTCTCCTTCACCCAAATCCAGACAGCAGATGTTCTGAAAGAGCTGCAAAACCTGGACCCATAAAAATCAGCTGGGCTAGACAATCTGGAACTATCCGCCGCCATTGTTGCAACCCCTATTACCAGCCTGTTCAACCTCTCTTTCGTATCGTCCAAGGTCCCTAAAGATTGCAAAGCTGCCGCGGTCATCCCCCTCTTCAAAGGGGGTGACACCCTAGACCCAAACTGTTACAGACCTATATCCATCCTGCCCTGCCTATCTAAAGTCTTCGAAAGCCAAGTTAATGAACAGATCACTGACCATTTCGAATCCCACCGTACTTTCTCCGCTGTGCAATCCGGCCACGGGTGCACCTCAGCCACGCTCAAGGTACTAAACGATATCATAACCGCTATCGATAAAAGACAGTACTGTGCAGCCGTCTTCATCGACCTGGCCAAGGCTTTCGACTCTGTCAATCACCGTTTTCTTATCAGCAGACTCAATAGCCTTGGTTTTTCTAATGATTTACCAACTACTTTGCAGACAAAGTTCAGTGTGTCAAATCGGAGGGCATGTTGTCCGGACCTCTGGCAGTCTGTATGGGGGTACCACAGGGTTCAATTCTCGGGTCGACTCTTTTCTCTGTATATATCAATGTTGTCGCTCTTGTTGCAGGCGATTCACTGATCCACCTCTACGCAGACGACACCATTCTGTATCCTTCTGACCCTTCCTTGGACACTGTGCTAGCTAACCTCCACACGAGCTTCAATGACATACAACACTCCTTCCGTGGCCTCCAACTGCTCTTAAAACCAAATGCACGCTTTTCAACTGACTATCCTACCGATCCTCAACTTCGGCAATGTCATCTACAAAATAGCTTCCAACACTCTACTCAGCATACTGGATGCAGTCTATCACAGTGCCATCTGTTTTGTTACCAAATCATCTTATACCACCCACCACTGCGACCTGTATGCTATGGTCGGGTGGCCCTCGCTACATATTCATCGCCAGACCCACTGGCTCCAGGTCATCGAAGTCTATGCTAGGTAAAGCTCCGCCTTATCTCAGTTCACTGGTCACGATAACAACACCCACATTCCAGCAGGTATATCTCACTTACAGGTATATCATCCCCAAAGCCAACACCCCATTTGGCTGCCTTTCCTTCCAGTTCTCTACTGCCAGTGACTGGAATGAATTGCAAAAATCGCTGAAGTTGGAGACTTTTATTTCCCTCACCAACTTTAAACATCAACTACCTGAGCAGCTAACCGATCGCTGAAGCTGTACATAGTCCATCTGTAAATAGCCCACCCAATCTACCTACCTCATCCCCATACTGTTTTTATTTTATTTACTTTTCTGCTCTTTTGCACACCAGTATGTCTACTTGCACACAATCATCTGCTCATCTATCACTCCAGTGTTAATCTGCTAAATTGTAATTATTTGCTCCTTGGCCTATTTATTGCCTACCTCCTCATGCCTTTTGCACACACTGTATATAGACTTTTTTTTCTACTGTGTTATTGGCTTGTGTATTGTTTACTCCATGTGTAACTGTGTTGTTGTCTGTGTCACACTGCTTTGCTTTATCTTGGCCAGGTCACAGTTGCAAATGAGAACTTGTTCTCAACTTGCCTACCTGGTGAAATAAAATTTAAAATAAACTCTCTCTCATTCAACATCTCCCTCTCATCCACCATCCATCTCCCTCAACATCTCCCTCTCATCCACTATCCATCTCCCTCAACATCCATTATCCATCTCCCTCTCATA
Organism: Oncorhynchus gorbuscha; assembly: GCF_021184085.1. Classification (NCBI taxonomy): domain Eukaryota; kingdom Metazoa; phylum Chordata; class Actinopteri; order Salmoniformes; family Salmonidae; genus Oncorhynchus; species Oncorhynchus gorbuscha. The sequence continues at coordinate 2,511,157 of NC_060197.1, forward strand.
CATTATCCATCTCCCTCAACATCTCCCTCTCATCCACTATCTCCCTCCACATCTCCCTCTCATCCACCATCCATCTCCCTCAACATCTCCCTCTCATCCACTATCCATCTCCCTCAACATCCATTATCCATCTCCCTCTCATACATTATCCATCTCCCTCAACATCTCCCTCTCATCCACTATCTCCCTCCACATCTCCCTCTCATCCACTCTCCATCTCCCTCTCATCCACTCTCCATCTCCCTCTCATCCACTCTCCATCTCCCTCTCATCCACTCTCCCTCTCATCCACTCTCCATCTCATCAACTATCCATCTCCCTCTCATCCACTATCCATTCTCCCTCTCATCCACTATCTCCCTCAACATCTCCCTCGAATCCACTCTCTCTCATTCAACATCTCCCCTCTCATCCACTATCTCTCATTTCACCGTCTTTCTCTTGTCTTTCCACTCTCCCACAATCTGCCGCCAAAGCAAATAGAGATAATCACAGTTCATTGATCATGGTGTGTGTATATGTTTGAGCAGCACGGTCTGTAAACACAACCCCAGTGGACCAGTGATTGATGTTTTTTTTAAATGTTTTATTTAACCTTTATTTAACTAGGCAAGTCAGTTAAGAACCAATTCTTATTTACAATGACGGCCCATGTTCAGGGGCAGAACGACAGATTTTTACCTTGTCAGCTAAGGGATTCGATCCAACAACCATTTGGTTACTGGACCAACGCTCTAACCACTAGAATACCTGCTATGTGTAGTTGCCTACTAACAGGGGGTGGGTGCACATGTGTGTGTGATTGATTATATCAAATCACACACACAACCCCCCTCCACATGTTGTTACGTTGCAGCCTTATTCTAAAATGGATTCAATTGTTTTTTTCCCTCATCAATCTACACACAATACCCCATAAGGACAAAGCAAAAACAGGTTTTTCCAACATTTAGCTAATTATTTAACTTAAACATTACTTTGACATAAGGATTCAGACCATTTAACTCAGTACTTTGTTGAAGCACCTTTGAAGTCGATTACAGCCTCGACTCTTCTTGGGTATGACGCTACAAGCCAAATTTTATTAGTCACATGCGCCGAATACAACAGGTGAAGACCTTACAGTGAAATGCTTACTTACGAACCCCTAACCAACAATGCAGTTTCAAAAAAATATGGATAAGAATAAGAGATAAAAGTAACAAGTAATTATTAAAGAGCAGCAGTAAAATAACAATAGCGAGACTATATACAGGGGGGTACCGGTACAGAATCAATGTGCTGGGGCACCGGTCAGTTGAGGTAATATGTACATGTAGGTAGAGTTATTAAAGTGACTATACATAGATGACGACAGAGATTAGCAGTGGTGTAAAGAGGGGGGGCACTGCAAATAGTCTGGGTAGCCATTTGATTAGATGTTCAAGAGTCTTATGGCTTGGGGGTAGAAGCTGTTTAGAAGCCTCTTGGACCTAGACTTGGCACTCCAGTATCGCTTTATGTGTGGTAGCAGAGAGAACAGTCTATGACTGGGGTGGCTGGAGTCTTTGACCATTTTTAGGGCCTTCCTCTGACACCACCTGGTATAGAGGTCCTGGATGACAGGAAAATTGGCCCCAGTGATGTACTGGGCCGTCCACACTACCCTCTGTAGTGCCTTGCGGTTAGAGGCCGAGCAGTTGCCATACCAGGCAGTGATTCAACCAGTCAGGATGCTCTTGATGGTGCAGCTCTATAACCTTTTGAGGATCTGAGGACCCATGCCAAATCTTTTCAGTCTCCTGAGGGGGAATAGGTTTTGTTGCGCCCTCTTCACGCCGTGCCCTCTTTATCTGCATACCATGCTTCTACATTCACTCAACCTCTCTATGTCACCTATATCTACGTCTAATCTATAGTATGCACAGGCAGACAGGCATGTCTGCCTTATCAACACTCTTCCGTGTGTCTGTTTGTTTGAGATGTGGAGCGTGTGTGTGTTTGTGTGTAACTGTGTTATCTCCAATACTTCCAGTTAAAACCAGTGTCTCATCTGGACATGGTAGATCACTGGAGCTGGAGAGAGAGACTGGCAGCACCACGGGAGATAGAAGACTAAGGTTTATCAGGGAAATGTCTCAAGGAAGGCTTCAAAGGTCTACATACATGTATGCGAGCACACACACACACACAACACACACACACACACACACACACACACACACACACACACACACACACACACACACACACACACACACACACACACACACACACACACACACACACACACACACACACACACACACACACACACACACACACACAAGGTCTCAATGTCCCTGATAACCAGCCCATGCTATCTGTGCATCGCCAGTGTGTTTGGAGAGAGAGAAGACATCAAACCGTCTGAGAAATTAACCAGAGGGGAGGGAGGGTGAAAAGGACAGAACGAGAGATCGGGATGGAGGAGTAGTCAGGTAACTCGAGATCCAAGGGTTTATCCAACGTTGTAAATTGCTCCCAAGGATGAACCAGACTTGTGAAGGTCTAGAATTGTTTTCTGAGATCTTGGCTGATTTCTTTTGATTTCCACATGATGTCAAGCAAAGAGGCACTGAGTTTGAAGGTAGACATTGAAATACATCCACACAGTGGCGTGCCGTGGGCCTGGGGCCTGGGCCTTCAGTGAGGTCCTACACAGTCCCACCCGAATTAATCCACCTCTTATTACCATCATTATGATGCCATGGCTCTAGACACGATACATTTAGACAGAAACGCAGTATAAAACCAGGCGTTGCGTCAACTTGAAATGTACATTTTTATTCATAGAATTGCAGGGGAAGAGTACAATACCTTTTCATTGTGCAGCTCCCATTGCCCTGCGCGCTTGTTCGTTGAGCTGTAGATCCACTCGGGTGTCCCCAAAAGTTTTCAAAAGCACCATTGCTTGTAAGTGCCCAGCCGTGTCTCATTGCTGCCTTGGTTAGACAACTCAAGTTTGCAAAGCCAGTGTGGCTCCAAACACCAAATATATCACTTGCAAATAATAGGCATTCCCAGCAGTACAGTTTGCAGTGCTTCTCGGAGCCTGTGAGACATTGATAGCGCTCGTAGTTGGAACTTTGAAAGTGGCGAACGAACCCCTTTCCCGCCTGTGACAGGCTTTGTAGCGTCGGCGTCGACCTCTCCTGACAATGTCTAACTTTTCTTGAAAAGTTTGTCTCGAGAATGGCGTTATAATTATATCCTTGACCAAATCGATATCTTCTCCTCATTCCGCCATTGTGGGTTAAAAAAAACAGCTTAGTAGTACGCAAATTAATTAGTTTATCAAATTCAGTTTCCTAGTTCTAAGGTTTGCATAAACCTGGGGCTGGAAACAGTGCAACCAAGAGGAAAGCTATGAAATGAAGAGTATAACTCTTACTCTGGGGAATCATTTAATACATATTTGTGGAAAAATATATATTTTTAAAGTTATATTCTGATGATGTTTAGGCCAGCAGAGAAGGCCTTGCTGGCCCTGACGGCCCACCACTGCATCCACAGGTACATCTCCAATTGACTCAAATTATGTAAATTAGCCTATCACAAGCTTCTAAAGCCATGACATTATTTTCTGGAATTTTCCAAGCTGTTTAAAAGGCACAGTCAACATAGTGTATGTCAACATCTGACCCACTGGAATTGTGATAAAGTTAATTATAAGTGAAATAAATCTGTCTGTAAACAATTGTTGGAAAAATGACTTGTGTCATGCACAAAGTAGATGTCCTAACCGACTTGCCAAAACTATCGTTTGTTTACAAGAAATTTGTGGAGTGGTTGAAAAAACAAGTTTTATTGACTCCAACCTAAGTGTATGTAAACTTCCGACTTCAACTGTATATGTGTGTGTGTATATATATATGTGTGTGTGTGTAGACTAGTTCTGTGTGATTGTCTGGTAAACAACCCCACCCCTATCACTGTCTCCCCAACCATGAGGTGTGTCATGTGTTCACTTTATCTTTTTACACACACACACACACACACACACACACACACACACACACACACACACACACACACACACACACACACACACACACACACACACACACACACACACACACACACACACACACACACACACACACACACACACACACACACACACACACACACACACACACACACACACGGCTTAGCAGTGAAGACAGACATTTAGCCAGTGGGGTGTAGGAACAGCAGTACGGCCTCAAGTCTTCAGATCATTGAGATGATAACACCCCTGACAAAGACTTCCAGACAGACACACATCTCCCCTCTTTATCTTCACATCCCTTTGTCACATCCCTCCTTTTTTCTGCTCCGGTCTTCTCCTGTCAGAGATCAAGAGCTTTAGGGGATCTAACATGGCCAGACGGCAGAACAGATCAGAAGGGAGAATAAAGAACGACGAGAACAAAAGGTATTCACATCGACATGAGCCGATACCCTTTTCTGACATGGTGATGATCGGACAAAATCCCCCTAGATACTGATCTAATGTCTGTTTTTCTGTTCCCTCCCTTACGGTTACAAATAGAATATAGGGAGGGTAAGCTGATCCTAGATCTGTCCCCAAGGGCACCAGTTTATATTGATTTAACTAGGCAAGTCAGTTAAGAACAAATTCTTATTTACAATGATGGCCTACACCGGTCAAATCCGGACGACGCTGTGCCAATTGTGCGCCGCCCTATGGGATTCCTAATCATGGCCAGTTATGATACAGCCTGTGTTAAAGCTCTATTGACTACACATACTGTATTCCACCACAAATGAGCCAGAGGGAGCAATGATATGAAAATAAATAAAGTCTCAAGAATGAATCATGGAATCTAATACTCTAGCTTGTTATTAGGCTGGTGCATATTCTGCTCTTGAATCGTGTATTTCACTCTGAGAACACACAGCAGTAGCAGGGAATGCCTGCTAAATATAAATATGCAAATGTAAAACATTTAAAATAGACAATGTGTGCACGTTGGGGTCGTGGGGGGTAAATGTGTGTTGGTGAGAGAGGTAGATATTGAAACCTGCTGCAGCAAACGTAAACCCCTGTCTTCAACAAGCCAGGCACCAAGTATTCCTTCACACTACAATGGTGTGTGTGTGTGTGATACACTGCACTGACAAAACGAGGAAAGAGTAAGAGAGATGAGAGAGATACAGAGAGAGTGAAAGAGAGAGTTAAAAAGAGAGAGAAATACAGAGAGAGAAAGAGAAAGAAAAAGAGAGATACAAAGAGAGGGAGAAAGCAAGAGAGAGGTTGTCATTGCGACATGATACATTGAATAAAAACATTGCTGTTCTAGAACTGCATATTCTTCCAATGTGAAAGACCTTCTGAGAGGTCACACCTATTACCTTTTGCTAAGATCACTTTAGAGGTCACAGCTATTTGTGGTCCCACATCCCTACACAGCTTCACTCAACCAAATGCACCATTCACCTTGTGTGTGTGTGTGTGTGGGGGGGTGTTACATTATGTGTCTTACCTGTGGGTGGATGACTCTGTCAATGCTCTTCAGGGCAGTGTCTGGGGAGGGGGGAGAGCAGTCTGGAGTAGGCCCCGTCGGTGAGGAGTTGTTCCTATGGTTACACAGCTCCGGCTCAGTCACCGTTACCTGGGGAGAGTGGCCTTGAAAGAGAGAGAGAAAGGGAGAGAGGGGGGTGGAGCGAGAGGCAAGAGAAGGGGGGTTAGATTTAATTAAGCCTGGATCAAATGAAGAGCAATCCAAACAGAGAGACAGAACAGCAGGTATCAGCAGGTAGCAGCAGACAGCAGGTATCAGCAGGTATCAGCAGACAGCAGGTATCAGCAGGTAGCAGCAGACAGCAGGTATCAGCAGACAGCAGGTATCAGCAGGTAGCAGCAGACAGCAGGTATCAGCAGGTAGCAGCAGACAGCAGGTATCCATGGAGGGTCAAGGCTGCAATGCATTTCCACTGGAGTTCAGATGTGAACCTCCGATGTGGCAGCTGCCATGTGCACTCAAATGGCCAACCAACTGAGGACATCTTTCTCTCTGTCTTAACTGTCTCACACACACACACACACACACACACACACACACACACACACACACACACACACACACACACACACACACACACACACACACACACACACACACACACACACACACACACACACACACACACACACACACACACACACACACACCTCTGGAGGAGTGAGAGAGGAAAGAGTGGCCTGACGAGGACTCAGATGTCAGAGTTGATTTCCCCAGTGTGTGATCAGTTAGGGAGAAAATAAGAAACAGAGGGAGGAGAGGAAAGAGGGAGGAGAGGAAAGAGAGGGAGGAGAGGAAAGAGAGGGAGGGGAATCGAGTGCAGAGGGTGGACAGAATCGAATTTCTCACCCACATGAAAAGGGAAAAACCATCCATTTCAATCAGCAGCCAACAAGAGAGATGTACACACGCTCCCACAAGTGTGTGTGTGTGTGTGTGTCCGTGCACGTGTAGTCTATCCGTCAGTCCTTGTCGTGCTACACAAACATACAGATGCTCAAATATTTGTCCAATTATACCTTGACACAGACATGGGGAATCACACTGAGGTATCCTTCTCAAGAGGACCAGACGGACACGTTATGTCCCGGGGGTCAAAACAAAAAGTGGCCTAATTAGTAGCATTCTGTGTTTTCCCAAGCAAAAGTGACTGCTTTTGATAAAAACACTTCTCTGCCTTTCTAATTAAAAAATGTTAGAAAGAAAATGTACACAGAACCTGTCAAAAAACTCCTTCCAGAGTTTTTCTTAATTTTGGACTATTTTCTACATTGTAGAATAATAGTGAAGACAACACATGTGAATCATGTGTGCAAAACTGTCATAAAGGCAAAGGGCTTTGAAGAATCTAAAATCTAAAATATATTTTCATTTGTTAAAACACTTTTTTGATTACTACATGATTCCATGTGTTATTTCATAGTTTTAACATCTTCAATATTATTCCACAATGTAGAAAATAGTACAAATATAGAAAAACCCTTGAATGAGTAGGTGTCCAAACTTTTGACTGGTACTGTATATTTGATGGAAAATGTATGTTGTATGATTCTGGAGGATGCAACATGCTGCCTTGATGACAACATGACCGAGCACCACAGATGACTGTTCCATTTGATAATATAGCTCCCCCCTCCCCTCCTTTGCCCGGTTCCCTGTAGCTCAGTATATTCAAAACACCCCAGTGACTCACAAGGCGCTTGTCTGTCGTCATTGTGCTTGTAAACAAACACCACGTTACTGGGGACGACCGGTAAGCTTCATAATGAAAAACTATGTGACAGGTGACATGAAGAACGTGATATTCTCCTAACGCAGGACTTTCCAACCCTGTACCTGGAGAGCTACAGTCCTGTAGGTTTGAACTCCAACCCTGTGCCTGGAGAGCTACAGTCCTGTAGGTTTGAACTCCAACCTTGTTCCTGGAGAGCTGTACAGTCCTGTAGGTTTTAACTCCAACCCTGTACCTGGAGAGCTACAGTCCTATAGGTTTTAACTCCAACCCTGTACCTGGAGAGCTACAGTCCTGTAGGTTTTAACTCCAACCCTGTACCTGGAGAGCTACAGTCCTGTAGGTTTTAACTCCAACCCTGTACCTGGAGAGCTACAGTCATGTAGGTTTTAACTCCAACCCTGTTCCTGGAGAGCTACAGTCCTGTAGGTTTTAACTCCAACCCTGTTCCTGGAGAGCTACAGTCCTGTAGGTTTTAACTCCAACCCTGTTCCTGGAGAGCTACAGTCCTGTAGGTTTTAACTCCAACCCTGTTCCTGGAGAGCTACAGTCCTGTAGGTTTTAACTCCAACCCTGTTCCTGGAGAGCTACAGTCCTGTAGGTTTTAACTCCAACCCTGTACCTGGAGAGCTACAGTCCTGTAGGTTTTAACTCCAACCCTGTACCTGGAGAGCTACAGTCCTGTAGGTTTTAACTCCAACCCTGTACCTGGAGAGCTACAGTCCTGTAGGTTTTAACTCCAACCCTGTTCCTGGAGAGCTACAGTCCTGTAGGTTTTAACTCCAACCCTGTTCCTGGAGAGCTGTAAAGTCCTGTAGGTTTTAACTCCAACCCTCTACCTGGAGAGCTACAGTCCTGTAGGTTTTAACTCCAACCCTGTTCTTGGAGAGCTACAGTCCTGTAGGTTTTAACTCCAACCCTGTTCCTGGAGAGCTACAGTCCTGTAGGTTTTAACTCCAACCCTGTACCTGGAGTGCTACAGTCCTGTAGGTTTTAACTCCAACCCTGTACCTGGAGAGCTGTACAGTCCTGTAGGTTTTAACTCCAACCTTGTTCCTGGAGAGCTGTACAGTCCTGTAGGTTTTAACTCCAACCCTGTACCTGGAGAGCTACAGTCCTGTAGGTTTTAACTCCAACCCTGTACCTGGAGAGCTACAGTCCTGTAGCTTTTAACTCCAACCTTGTTCCTGGAGAGCTGTACAGTCCTGTAGGTTTTAACTCCAACCCTGTACCTGGAGAGCTACAGTCCTGTAGGTTTGAACTCCAACCCTGTACCTGGAGAGCTACAGTCCTGTAGGTTTGAACTCCAACCCTGTTCCTGGAGAGCTACAGTCCTGTAGGTTAACTCCAACCCTGTTCTTGGAGAGCTACAGTCCTGTAGGTTTTAACTCCAACCCTGTTCCTGGAGAGCTACAGTCCTGTAGGTTTTAACTCCAACCCTGTTCATGGAGAGCTACAGTCCTGTAGGTTTTAACTCCAACCCTGTTGCTGGAGAGCTACAGTCCTGTAGGTTTTAACTCCAACCCTGTTGCTGGAGAGCTACAGTCCTGTAGGTTTTAACTCCAACCCTGTTCTTGGAGAGCTACAGTCCTGTAGGTTTTAACTCCAACCCTGTTCCTGGAGAGCTGTAAAGTCCTGTAGGTTTTAACTCCAACCCTCTACCTGGAGAGCTACAGTCCTGTAGGTTTTAACTCCAACCCTGTTCTTGGAGAGCTACAGTCCTGTAGGTTTTAACTCCAACCCTGTTCCTGGAGAGCTACAGTCCTGTAGGTTTTAACTCCAACCCTGTTCCTGGAGAGCTACAGTCCTGTAGGTTTTAACTCCAACCCTGTTCCTGGAGAGCTACAGTCCTGTAGGTTTTAACTCCAACCCTGTACCTGGAGAGCTACAGTCCTGTAGCTTTTAACTCCAACCTTGTTCCTGGAGAGCTGTACAGTCCTGTAGGTTTTAACTCCAACCCTGTACCTGGAGAGCTACAGTCCTATAGGTTTTAACTCCAACCCTGTACCTGGAGAGCTACAGTCCTGTAGGTTTTAACTCCAACCCTGTACCTGGAGAGATACAGTCCTGTAGGTTTTAACTCCAACCCTGTACCTGGAGAGCTACAGTCCTGTAGGTTTTAACTCCAACCCTGTACCTGGAGAGCTACAGTCCTGTAGGTTTTAACTCCAACCCTGTTCCTGGAGAGCTACAGTCCTATAGGTTTGAACTCCAACCCTGTTCCTGGAGAGCTGTAAAGTCCTGTAGGTTTTAACTCCAACCCTCTACCTGGAGAGCTACAGTCCTGTAGGTTTTAACTCCAACCCTGTTCTTGGAGAGCTACAGTCCTGTAGGTTTTAACGCCAACCCTGTTCCTGGAGAGCTACAGTCCTGTAGGTTTTAACTCCAACCCTGTTCCTGGAGAGCTACAGTCCTGTAGGTTTTAACTCCAACCCTGTTCCTGGAGAGCTACAGTCCTATAGGTTTTAACTCCAACCCTGTTCCTGGAGAGCTACAGTCCTGTAGGTTTTAACTCCAACCCTGTACCTGGAGAGCTACAGTCCTGTAGGTTTTAACTCCAACCCTGTACCTGGAGAGCTACAGTCATGTAGGTTTTAACTCCAACCCTGTACCTGGAGAGCTACAGTCCTGTAGGTTTTAACTCCAACCCTGTTCCTGGAGAGCTACAGTCCTGTAGGTTTTAACTCCAACCCTGTTCCTGGAGAGCTACAGTCCTGTAGGTTTTAACTCCAACCCTGTTCCTGGAGAGCTACAGTCCTGTAGGTTTTAACTCCAACCCTGTTCATGGAGAGCTACAGTCCTGTAGGTTTTAACTCCAACCCTGTTCCTGGAGAGCTACAGTCCTGTAGGTTTTAACTCCAACCCTGTTCCTGGAGAGCTACAGTCCTGTAGGTTTTAACTCCAACCCTGTACCTGGAGAGCTACAGTCATGTAGGTTTTAACTCCAACCCTGTACCTGGAGAGCTACAGTCCTGTAGGTTTTAACTCCAACCCTGTTCCTGGAGAGCTACAGTCCTGTAGGTTTTAACTCCAACCCTGTTCCTGGAGAGCTACAGTCCTGTAGGTTTTAACTCCAACCCTGTTCCTGGAGAGCTACAGTCCTGTAGGTTTTAACTCCAACCCTGTTCCTGGAGAGCTACAGTCCTGTAGGTTTTAACTCCAACCCTGTTCCTGGAGAGCTACAGTCCTGTAGGTTTTAACTCCAACCCTGTTCCTGGAGAGCTACAGTCCTGTAGGTTTTAACTCCAACCCTGTACCTGTTCCTGAGAGCTACAGTCCTGTAGGTTTTAACTCCAACCCTGTACCTGGAGAGCTACAGTCCTGTAGGTTTTAACTCCAACCCTGTACCTGGAGAGCTACAGTCCTGTAGATTTTAACTCCAACCCTGTTCCTGGAGAGCTACAGTCCTGTAGGTTTTAACTCCAACCCTGTTCCTGGAGAGCTACAGTCCTGTAGGTTTTAACTCCAACCCTGTTCCTGGAGAGCTACAGTCCTGTAGGTTTTAACTCCAACCCTGTACCTGGAGAGCTACAGTCCTGTAGGTTTTAACTCCAACCCTGTACCTGGAGAGCTGTACAGTCCTGTAGGTTTTAACTCCAACCTTGTTCCTGGAGAGCTGTACAGTCCTGTAGGTTTTAACTCCAACCCTGTACCTGGAGAGCTACAGTCCTGTAGGTTTTAACTCCAACCCTGTACCTGGAGAGCTACAGTCCTGTAGCTTTTAACTCCAACCTTGTTCCTGGAGAGCTGTACAGTCCTGTAGGTTTTAACTCCAACCCTGTACCTGGAGAGCTACAGTCCTATAGGTTTTAACTCCAACCCTGTACCTGGAGAGCTACAGTCCTGTAGGTTTTAACTCCAACCCTGTACCTGGAGAGCTACAGTCCTGTAGGTTTTAACTCCAACCCTGTACCTGGAGAGCTGTACAGTCCTGTAGGTTTTAACTCCAACCTTGTTCCTGGAGAGCTACAGTCCTGTAGGTTTTAACTCCAACCCTGTACCTGGAGAGCTGTAAAATCCTGTAGGTTTTGACTCCAACTCTAATCTAGAGCATATAATAATGAGCTGGTTGATACCTGAATCAGGTCAGTTACAACAACTGGGGTTGGAGCGAAAACCTACAGGGGGCAGCGCTTCATCAACAGGGTTGTAGAGCCATGTCCTAACGTACTGCTCAAGTTGACTGCAGGCATTTACTTAAAAAGTAGCGACAAATATATAACATCAAATAACATTTTATTGGTTGCATACACATATTTAGCAGATGTTATTGCGGGTGTAATGAAATGCTTATTATTCAAATATAAACTCAGCAAAAAAAGAAACGTCCTCTCACTGTCAACTGCGTTTATTTTCAGCAAACTTAACGTGTAAATATTTGTATGAAAATAACAAGATTCAACAACTGAGACATAAACTGAACAAGTTCCACAGACCGACTAGCATCACCACCCTGGATGGTTCCGACCTTGAATATGTGGACATCTATAAGTACCTAGGTGTCTGGCTAGACTGCAAACTCTCCTTCCAGACTCATATCAAACATCTCCAATCGAAAATCAAATCAAGAGTCAGCGCTCTATACCGCAACAAAGCCTCCTTCACTCACGCTGCCAAGCTTACCCTAGTAAAACTGACTATCCTACTGATCCTCCACTTCGGCGATGTCATCTACAAAATTGCTTCCAACACTCTACTCAGCAAACTGGATGCAGTTTATCACAGTGCCATCCGTTTTGTCACTAAAGCACCTTATACCACCCACCACTGCGACTTGTATGCTCTAGTCGGCTGGCCCTCGCTACATATTCGTCGCCAGACCCACTGGCTCCAGGTCATCTACAAGGCCATGCTAGGTAAAGCTCCGCCTTATCTCAGTTCACTGGTCACGATGGCAACACCCATCCGTAGCACGCGCTCCAGCAGGTGTATCTCACTGATCCTCCCTAAAGCCAACACCTCATTCGGCCGCCTTTCGTTCCAGTACTCTGCTGCCTGTGACTGGAACGAACTGCAAAAATCGCTGAAGTTGGAGACTTTTATCTCGCTCACCAACTTCAAACATCAGCTATCTGAGCAGCTAACCGATCGCTGCAGCTGTACATAGTCTATTGGTAAATAGCCCACCCATTTTCACCTACCTCATCCCCACAGTTTTTATTTATTTACTTTTCTGCTCTTTTGCACACCAATATCTCTACCTGTACATGATCATCTGATTATTTATCACTCCAGTGTTAATCTCCAAAATTGTAATTATTCGCCTACCTCCTCCTGCCCTTTGCACACATTGTATATTGACTCCCCTTTTTTCTACTGTGTTATTGACTTGTTAATTGTTTACTCCATGTGTAACTCTGTGTTGTCTGTTCACACTGCTATGCTTTATCTTGGCCAGGTCGCAGTTGCAAATGAGAACTTGTTCTCAACTAGCCTACCTGGTTAACCTCTTGCTCCTACCTGACACGCAGGCGTCCCATCTAGACATCTGGAAATGCAAATGTGCTAAATGCTAATAGCACTCGTTAAAACTCAAACGTTCATTAAAATACACATGCAGGGTATTGAATTAAAGCTACACTCGTTGTGAATCCAGCCAACAAGTCAGATTTTTAAAATGCTTTTCGGCGAAAGCATGAGAAGCTATTATCTGATAGCATGTAACACCCCAAAAGACCCGCAGGGGACGTAAACAAAATAATTAGCATAGTCGGCGCTACACAAAACGGAAAATAAAATATAAAACATTCATTACCTTTGACCATCTTCTTTGTTGGCACTCCTAGATGTCCCATAAACACTATTGGGTCTTTTTTTCGATTAAATCGGTCCATATATAGCCTAGATATCGATCTATGAAGACTGTGTTGATCAACGAAAAAAATAGCGTTTTATAACGTAACGTCATTTTTTTAAATTAAAAAAGTCGACGATAAACTTTCACAAAACACTTCGAAATACTTTTGTAATGCAACTTTAGGTATTAGTAAACGTTAATAAGCGATCAAATTGATCACGAGGCGATGTATATTCTATAGCTGTACGTCTGGAAATAATGTCCGGGTAAATCTCAACCAAAATATCCGGTCGGAGACCTGAAGAAATGGGCTGTCTCTTGTTCGTTTGACCAAGAAACAAATCGTAGGCAAATGACAAGACTGTTGACATCGTGTGGAAGCTGTAGGTATTGCAACCTCGGCCCCATTTAATGTGGTTCACCTTTATCAATCGGTTGAAGTGGCGCATGGATATATTTTTCCATTTTCAGTGATCAGATTTTCCTGCACTTTTCGATGAAACACACGTTCTGTTATAGTCACAGCCGTGATTTAACCAGTTTTATAAACGTCTGAGTGTTTTCTATCCACACATACAAGTCGCTCTGGATAAGAGCGTCTGCTAAATGACTTAAATGTAATGTAAATGCATATGCATATACTATATTCCTGGCATGAGTAGCAGGGTGCTGAAATGTTGTGCGATTTTTAACAGAATGTTTCGAAAAAGTAGGGGGTAGGAGTAACAGGTTAAATAAAGGTGAAATAAAAAAAATAAAAAATGTGACTAACAGAAATGGAATAATGTGTTCCTGAACAAAGGGGGGGATCAAAATCAAAAGTAACAGTCAGTATCTGTGGTGTGGCCACCAGCTGCATTAAGTACTGCAGTGCATCTCCTCCTCAAGGATATTTGGATTTTTACAAATTATCTTTGAAAGATAGGGTCCTGAAAAAGGGATGTTTCTTTTTTTGCTGAGTTTATATTGAAATGTATTATAAGAAATTGTTTCAATAGTATTGATGGTATTGAAAAGCTCAAATCTGGACATCGAACCGTTGTTCCCCTCTAATCAGGGACTGATGTAGAGCAGGGACACCATTAATGTATCAGGTAGAACAGAAAGCCAGTAGGCTCTTGACCTCGTATGTTAAGTCTTGAATACCCCTGGTACATACAGTATACCATCCAAACCTATCTGGGAGGAAGAAAGTGTTTGTATGAGAAGATAGGTAGAGAGACAGAGATAAACAGAGAGGGGGGGGGGTGATCAGAGGGATAAATATAGACCGATATGGTATTTTCTATTTTCTTGTAGAGTAAATAAGCCTGTCAGCACTGATGATTGAGGTGAGGGTGTGTGTGTGTCACAAAGACAGTCTGAGGGAGGTAGTTGATGGGAGAGGTAGAGAAAGAGCGGGCTATATAAGATAGAGAGATACAGCAGAGAGAGGAACGAGAGGGAGGAAGAAAGTGTTTGTATGAGAGGGAGAAGATAGGTAGAGAGACAGAGAAAGGGGGAGACAGAGAGAAACAGAGAGAGGGAGGAGAAAGGGGGAGACAGAGAAAGGGGGAGACAGAGAGAAACAGAGAGGGAGAAGATCGGTAGAGAGACAGAAAAAGGGGGAGACAGAGAAAGGGGGAGACAGAGAGAAACATAGGGAGATGATAGGTAGAGACAGAGAAAGGGGGAGACAGAGAGAGAGAGAGAAGATAGGTAGAGAGACAGAAAAAGGGGGAGACAGACAAAGGGGGACACAGAGAGAGAGAAGATGGGTAGAGAGACAGAAAAAGGGGGAGACAGACAAAGGGGGACACAGAGAGAGAAGATGGGTAGAGAGACAGACAAAGGGGGAGCCAGAGAGGAACAGAAGATAGCTAGAGAGATAGAGAAAGGGGGAGACAGACAAAGGGGGAGACAGAGAGAAACAGAGAGAGAGAGAGAGAGAGAGAGAGAGAGAGAGAGAGAGAGAGAGAGAGAAGCAATCAGAGGTATAAATATAGACAGATATGGTATTTGTCTGTAGAGTAAATAAGCCTGTCAGCACTGATGATTGGTGAGAGGGGGTGTTTGTGTGTGTGTGTGTGTATTACAAAGACAGTCTGTGTGTTAGCAGCACAGACAGACCAGTATGTGTTCATAAGCCAGACCAGCTGTACAGCTAGTTAAAGCAGGCATGCAGTACAACAGGGTACCCCAACTGGCGGCACGTGGGTGATTTTATTTGCCCCCCCCAAATATTTATGAGCAAAATGTTACTTGTTAGACATAAAAGACTGTAAAAAGACCAGCAAATCCGTTCATACTGATTTTAATTTAGGAAATCTGTTACAAAGTATTCCCACGCATAATATGTGATTGTATACCAATCTATTCAAGTTTTGAAATGATTATGTTCTAGTCAAATATTATATCTGTTTGGGCTTCTTGCAGTCTAGAATTGATTTATAATTATGTTCCGGCCCCTCGACCATCTGCTCAAGAAACAATATGCCGTGGCTGAATCTAGTGGATGATCCCTGCTGTACAGTATGTACTGGTGGGATATTATCCTGGGGCAATATCATTTATCACTCCAGTGTTAATCTGCAAAATTGTAATTATTCGCCTACCTCCTCATGCCTTTTGCACACATTGTATATAGACTCCCCTTTTTTTCTACTGTGTTATTGACTTGTTAATTGTTTACTCCATGTGTAACTCTGTGTTGTCTGTTCACACTGCTATGCTTTATCTTGGCCAGGTCGCAGTTGCAAATGAGAACTTGTTCTCAACTAGCCTACCTGGTTAAATAAAGGTGGAAAAAAAATATATATAGGGTGTGTATGTATGTACTGGTGGGATATTATCCTGGGGCTATACAGGGTGTGTATGTATGTACAGTATGTACTGGTGGGATATTATCCTGGGGCTATACAGGGTGTGTGTGTATGTATGTACTGGTGGGATATTATCCTGGGGCTATACAGGGTGTGTGTGTATGTACAGTATGTACTGGTGGGATATTATCCTGGGGCTATACATGGTGTGTGTGTATGTACAATATGTACTGGTGGGATATTATCCTGGGGCTATATAGGGTGTGTGTGTATGTATGTACTGGTGGGATATTATCCTGGGGCTATACAGGGTGTGTGTGTATGTACAGTATGTACTGGTGGGATATTATCCTGGGGCTATATAGGGTGTGTGTGTATGTACAGTATGTACTGGTGGGATATTATCCTGGGGCTATACAGGGTGTGTGTATGTACAGTATGTACTGGTGGGATATTATCCTGGGGCTATATAGGGTGTGTGTGTATGTACAGTATGTACTGGTGGGATATTATCCTGGGGCTATACAGGGTGTGTGTGTATGTACAGTATGTACTGGTGGGATATTATCCTGGGGCTATACAGGGTGTGTGTGTATGTACAGTATGTACTGGTGGGATATTATCCTGGGGCTATACAGGGTGTGTGTGTATGTACAGTATGTACTGGTGGGATATTATCCTGGGGCTATACAGGGTGTGTGTGTATGTACAGTATGTACTGGTGGGATATTATCCTGGGGCTATACAGGGTGTGTGTGTATGTACAGTATGTACTGGTGGGATATTATCCTGGGGCTATACAGGGTGTGTGTGTGTACGTACAGTATGTACTGGTGGGATATTATCCTGGGGCTATATAGGGTGTGTGTGTGTACGTACAGTATGTACTGGTGGGATATTATCCTGGGGCTATATAGGGTGTGTGTGTGTATGTACAGTATGTACTGGTGGAATATTATCCTGGGGCTATATAGGGTGTGTGTGTATGTACAGTATGTACTGGTGGGATATTATCATGGGGCTATACAGGGTGTGTGTGTATGTACAGTATGTACTGGTGTGATATTATCCTGGAGCTATATAGGGTGTGTGTGTATGTACAGTATGTACTGGTGGGATATTATCATGGGGCTATATAGGGTGTGTGTGTATGTACAGTATGTACTGGTGGGATATTATCCTGGGGCTATATAGGGTGTGTATGTATGTACAGTATGTACTGGTGGGACATTATCCTGGGGCTATATAGGGTGTGTGTGTGTGTGTGTGTGTGTGTGTGTGTGTGTGTGTGTGTGTGTGTGTGTGTGTGTGTGTGTGTGTGTGTGTGTGTGTGTGTGTGTGTGTGTGTGTGTGTGTGTGTGTGTGTGTGTGTGTGTGTAGTATGTACTGGTGGGATATTATCCTGGGGCTATATAGGGTGTGTGTGTGTGTGTGTATGTACAGTATGTACTGGTGGGATACTATCCTGGGGCTATATAGGGTATGTGTGTATGTACAGTATGTACTGGTGGGATATTATCCTGGGGCTATATAGGGTGTGTGTGTGTATGTACAGTATGTACTGGTGGGATATTATCCTGGGGCTATATAGGGTGTGTATGTATGTACAGTATGTACTGGTGGGACATTATCCTGGGGCTATATAGGGTGTGTGTGTGCAGTATGTACTGGTGGGATATTATCCTGGGGCTATATAGGGTGTGTGTGTATGTATGTACAGTATTTGTGTGTTTGTTTGTTTGGGCTTATGCGCGTATTTGGGTTAATGCGTGTGTGTACAGCTGTACAGCTCACATGCTCCCAATGCCATACCCCATTAACCAATTACAGTTAAGCTCCCACTATTGTGTCGCAGAATGCACCAATTACAGTTAAGCTCCCTCTACTGTGTCGCAGAATGCACCAATTACAGTTAAGCTCCCTCTACTGTGTCGCAGAATGCACCAATTACAGTTAAGCTCCCAGTACTGTGTCGCAGAATGCACCAATTACAGTTAAGCTCCCTCTACTGTGTCGCAGAATGCACCAATTACAGTTAAGCTCCCTCTACTGTGTCGCAGAATGCACCAATTACAGTTAAGCTCCCTCTACTGTGTCGCAGAATGCACCAATTACAGTTAAGCTCCCTCTACTGTGTCGCAAAATGCACCAATTACAGTTAAGCTCCCTCTACTGTGTCGCAGAATGCACCAATTACAGTTAAGCTCCCAGTACTGTGTCGCAGAATGCACCAATTACAGTTAAGCTCCCTCTACTGTGTCGCAGAATGCACCAATTACAGTTAAGCTCCCTCAACTGTGACGCAGAATGCACCAATTACAGTTAAGCTCCCTCTACTGTGTCACAGAATGCACCAATTACAGTTAAGCTCCCAGTACTGTGTCGCAGAATGCACCAATTACAGTTAAGCTCCCTCTACTGTGTCGCAGAATGCACCAATTACAGTTAAGCTCCCTCTACTGTTAAGCTCCCAGTACTGCAGAATGCACCAATTACAGTTAAGCTCCCTCTACTGTGTCGCAGAATGCACCAATTACAGTTAAGCTCCCTCTACTGTGTCGCAGAATGCACCAATTACAGTTAAGCTCCCTCTACTGTGTCGCAGAATGCACCAATTACAGTTAAGCTCCCTCTACTGTGTCGCAGAATGCACCAATTACAGTTAAGCTCCCTCTACTGTGTCGCAAAATGCACCAATTACAGTTAAGCTCCCTCTACTGTGTCGCAGAATGCACCAATTACAGTTAAGCTCCCTCTACTGTGTCGCAGAATGCACCAATTACAGTTAAGCTCCCTCAACTGTGTCGCAGAATGCACCAATTACAGTTAAGCTCCCTCTACTGTGTCACAGAATGCACCAATTACAGTTAAGCTCCCAGTACTGTGTCGCAGAATGCACCAATTACAGTTAAGCTCCCTCTACTGTGTCGCAGAATGCACCAATTACAGTTAAGCTCCCTCAACTGTGTCGCAGAATGCACCAATTACAGTTAAGCTCCCTCTACTGTGTCACAGAATGCACCAATTACAGTTAAGCTCCCTCTACTGTGTCGCAGAATGCACCAATTACAGGTCTGCCTCTCAATTCTACATCTCATACAGGATTGTCCTTTAGTGTCGATTGTGCAACAAAAACAACATGCTACTTTGAAACAGCTATAGTACACACACGGAATAGGCTTGAGAACCTCCAGCCGGACAGGAGGAGAGGGGGAGCCCAGATACTTCACACCCAGGGAAAGAGCATCCAAACTGGGCTTCCAGAGAGCCAAACCCACTCTCTCTGGAACTATCCTAACACAGCTTGACACAACACAGCAAAACAAAAGCTTGCACCACAACTGGGCACCTGACAAAACGCTTACACACACACACACACACACACACACACACACACACACACACACACACACACACACACACACACACACACACACACACACACACACACACACACACACACACACACACACACACACACACACTTTTCTCTGTCTTTATCGGTGTGTCCACGCTTTAACTTTAACCTATGAAACGTCTGAGCCTCAGATCTGAAAGAGCGTTTACGAACATGAAATGTTGTGCAATTCTAACAGCCCATAATTTGGAGGGGGTGATTCTAGTCATTTGATGTTCAGCTGTCTGTGGATCAATAGGCCCAGAACTTTCACAACTTTCAGCTCAATGCCACTATCATAGCAATCTAAAACCATTTCAGAGATGTGCTATCTTGCTCTAGTGATACCGCACCATAGCTATCGAAAACAATTTCATTTGATGGCTATTATCTTGGCCCTTTTCATATCACAGATCAGTGGTTTTCAGAATGGATTTGGAAGTTTTCTTGTGAGTAACCTAGTAAACAAAAACAATGTTTCAAGCCAGGATCAGCCGCTGAAGGAATAAGCCTTGAGCTAAAAGTTTGCAGAGGCTTTATCCCAACCATTTTGATGTTTATTTTTATTTTTATAATTGAACAATTGCTGGAGACCCACAGGGTGTGTATGGTTTTGTTCCAGCCTTGCACTAACTAACAACAACAACTGCTTCAACTAATCAACTTATGAACAAACAGCTGACTGTCATAAATACTTCAACCCCGATCCAAGTATACCTTAGGTACTTCAAGATTTTGAGTTGATATTTTTTTGCTCAGTAGAAGCAGAGTTATTAGCCTAGTAATATTGTATAGGCTGTGTTCAAACCTTGTCTGCCCTCTTGATATGAAAAGCATATTGTACCATCTGTCTCCTACCGTTTGGTCTTATGATAATTTGACTGTGTTCAGCCTTTCCATACTGATAATAATATCCATCTTGGTAGTATTCCACAACCCCAGCCTCTGACTCTAGAGAGATATGGTGTTGACTCTGTATGCATGAACACAGGTGGTTGGTCAATTAGATGTGAATATTCATGAGCAGTTCACCACTCCTCATTAATGATTCAAACAAAATGGCTGCCAACAAGTGGCGGGGAAAATCTCAGAGCGCGGGAGGGAGGAGTGAAAGTGTGTGTGTGTGTGTAACGTGTGTGTATGCCTCACGATTCCTCCCACACCCCACCCCTCCTTGCCCCCTTGCCCATACTCAATGGGGCGTGACTGTTCTAATGGCAGAGCCTGGAGAGTTAGTTGTGCTTCTTATTTCGTGTTGTCGTTGGTTAGTCTGAGCACAATTACCCAAATGTCACCTCCAGAGCTTCATCACGGGGGGAAATGGACTGGAACAGAACGACATCTTTGCTTTAGCTTCAGGGAAAGAAGGGAAGGAGGATAAAGGAGGGGGAGCAGAGAGGAGTGGAAGCATTGGATCGGAGGAAGGGAGGAGTAGATGCTGTGGGAGGGTCAATTGAAAGTGAAAGTTTGTGTGTGTCAAGAAGCATTTTCTGGTGTGTGTGTGTGTGTATTTGGTGTGTGTGTGTGTGTGTGTATGTGTGTGACTGCAGTGGCCCATGTGTTTACCCTGGGAGTCGATAGCTATTACCGCTAACCACTTAGCGGTGATAGCTAGCCGTCTGTCTCCCGCCCTGTACGTGATTGCAGGCCTCGAAGCCTCATTGCCATTATATTAAGACACCTTGCTTTCAAAAGACCCATAATATCCCTGTCTGTGGGCTCCTTTATTCGCTGTTACATTATACAGTATATAAGAGTCCCTTACTATTCTAGCTGTTTGCTAAATGTAACTGCATGGGAACAGATTGCTACTGTGCTGTGTCTTCCCCCCATTGACACTTCCTGTTGTGCTGAAGAGGTTTCATTATGCAGTATGTGTAGCCTATGTGCTTCTGCAGCCACATCTGGATGCTTTCTGCAGCCTTCTCTCTCTCTAGATACACTGACAGGGGAAACTGCAAGGCTAAGACATAATGCATACTGTGAGACAGCATGGTTATTTTTGGTGCACGCTACTGACTTAGTCATCATCTCTGAGGACAAGTTAGTAGTCCCTATTCCCCAGCCAGGAAGGTCTGCAGTAGCGGACAGTAAGGAGATAGATCTGCCTGTTGTGCTGCCAGCTAACTCTACAGTATAGGACATGTAGGTTTCCTTTAAAGCTGCTACTGTCTGTTGCGCTGCCAACTAACTGCAGCATAGGACAGCATGTGACTGGGCTAGGGTTGAATACTGGGAACCGGGTTACTGAGATTTCCTGTCCAAACTCCACTCTCTTTTCCCTGGATATATAACTGCGAGGAAACGGTATATTATAATAAATGATTTCTATGATCAGCATGAAATGGAACTATTAAATGATGTGCCATGTCTCAATCTAGCTTCTCTACAGCCTTCTCTCTGCATGATCAATCATCAACGCTCAGGCTGGGGACAGACAGCGCATCTCAGTACGGAGAGCAGTTTACAATGCGTGTTTCTCATCATGGCAACTTTTTATCTTGTGACAGGTAGGTCTACATTTCCTCCAACATAGTCTATGCTACAGTAATATAAAGACTGAATGCGTGTCAAATTTACACATCTTCATCTGGCTTTCGGGGGTCACCTTATTTTCTTTTCAGCCGATCACTCGAATATCATTGCGTTAAATTGGAGTGCATGTGAGCACTCTCTCGCAGTCTCTCTCTCTCTCTCTCTCTGCCTCTCTCTCTCTCTCTGCCTCTCTCGCTCTCTCTGCCTCTCTCTCTCTCTCTCTGCCTCTATCTCTCTCTCTGCCTCTCTCTCTCTCTCTCTCTCTGCCTCTCTCTCTCTCTCTCTGCCTCTCTCTCTCTCTCTCTCTGCCTCTCTCTCTCTCTCTCTGCCTCTCTCTCTCTCTCTCTCTCTCTCTCTCTCTCTCTCTCTCTCTCTCTCTCTCTCTCTCTCTGCTCTGCCTCTCTCTCTCTCTGCCTCTCTCTCTCTCTGCCTCTCTCTCTCTCTGCCTCTCTCTCTCTCTCTCTCTCTCTCTCTCTCTCTCTCTCTCTCTCTCTCTCTCTCTCTCTCTCTCTCTCTCTCTCTCTCTCTCTCTCTCTCTGCCTCTCTCTCTCTCTCTCTGCCTCTCTCTCTCTGCCTCTCTCTCTCTGCCTCTCTCTCTCTGCCTCTCTCTCTGCCTCTCTCTCTCTGCCTCTCTCTCTCTCTGCCTCTCTCTCTCTGCCTCTCTCTCTCTGCCTCTCTCTCTGCCTCTCTCTCTCCCTCTCTCTCTCTCTCTCCCTCTCTCTCTCTCTCTCTCTCTCCCCTCTCTCTCTCTCTCTCTGCCTCTCTCCCTCTCTCTCTGCCTCTCTCTCTCTCTCTCTCTCTCTCTCTCTGCCTCTCTCTCTCTCTCTCTCTCTGCCTCTCCCTCTCTCTCTCTCTGCTCTCTCTCTCTCTGCCTCTCTCTCTCTCTGCCTCTCTCTCTCTCTGCCTCTCTCTCTCTGCCTCTCTCTCTCTGCCTCTCTCTCTCTGCCTCTCTCTCTCTGCCTCTCTCTCTCTGCCTCTCTCCCTCTCCCTCTCTCTCTCTCTCTCTCTCTCTCTCTCTCTCTCTCTCTCTCTCTCTCAATTCCATTCAAATTGCATCCAAAATAGATCATTCTGTTCAAGAATCTACTAGAAAATCTACGGCAAGATCTAAAAATGGTTGTCTAGCAATGATCAACAACCAATTTGACAGAGCTTGAAGAATGTTGAAAATAGTCATAGGTAAATGTTGCACAATCCAGGTGTGGAAAGTTCTTAGAGACTTACCCAGAACGACTCACAGCTGTAGTCTAAGACCCTGCACCTCAGTGCAAGAGGCATCACTGCAGTGCCTGGTTCAAATCCAGGCTCACATCCGGCCGTGATTGGGAGTCCCATAGGGTGGCCCAGTATCATCTGGGTTTGGCCTGGGTAGGCTGTCATTGTAAATAAGAATTTGTTCTTAACTGACTTGCCTAGTTAAATAAAGGTTCAAAAAAAAAATCGCTGCCAAAGGTGCTTCTACAGAGTAGGGGTGTGAATACTTATGTAAATCAGATATTTCTGTATTTCATTTTCAATACATGTTTTACATTTCAAAACATGTTTTCACTTTGTCATATTGTGTTGTAGATGGGTGTGAAAAAATATATATTTAATACATTTTGAATTCAGGCGGTAACACAACATGTGGAATAGAGTTCAATCTTGGTTTCATCAGACCAGAAAATTTCTCATGGTCTGAGAGTCTTTAAGTGCCTTTGGTAAACTCCAAGTGGGTTGTCATGCGTCTTTTACTCAGGAGTGGCTTCGGTCTGGCCACTCTACCAAAAAGGCCTGATTGGTGGAGTGCTGCAGAGATGAGAGAACCTTCCAGAAGGACAACCATCTACACAGAGGATCTCTGGAGCTCTGTCAGAGTGACCATTGGTTCTTGGTCACCTCCCTGACCAAGGCCCTTCTCCCCCAATTGGTCAGTTTGGCCGAGTGGCCAGCTCTAGGAAGATTATTGGTGGTTTCAAACTTCTTCCATTTAAAAATGATGGAGGCCACTGTGTTCTTGGGGACCTTCAATGCTGCAGAAATGTTTTGGTACCCTTCCCCAGATCTGTGCCTCGACCCAATCCTTTCTCTGAGCTCCATGGACAATTCCTTTGACCTCATGGCTTGGTTTTTACTCTGACATGCACGGTCAACTGTGGGACCTTATATAGACAGGTGTGTGCCTTTCCAAACCATGTCCAATCAATTGAATTTACCACAGGTGAACTACAATCAAGTTGTAGAAACATCTCAAGGATGGTCAATGGAAACAGGATGCACCTGAGCTCAGTTTCGAGTCTCATAGCAAAGGGTCTGAATACTTACTACTGTAAATAATGTATCTGTTTTTTATGTTTCATACATTTGCAAACATTTCTAAAAACCTGTTTTCAATTGTAAACCTGTTGTCAATGCAATACATTTTAAAATAAAAGCTGTAACGTACCAAAATGTGGACAAAGTCAAGGGGTCTGAATACTTTCCGAATGCACTATAGCTAGCTACATCTAAGGGCTTTGTTTTTCTGTCGTGCGAAATGTGCGGTAGCCTATACTGTATATCATAGGCTATGTATTGGATAATGGAAAAATCATTCAAGTTGTTTTGTGCTTGGGATCATAAAATGTCTTTAATGTATGGTTTATAAAATGTCTTTAATGTATGGCTTATCAGTGCAATCCGTTGTGTCACCAAAGCCCCATATACTACCCACCATTGCGACCTGTACGCTCTCGTTGGCTGGCCCTCGCTTCATACTTGTCGCCAAACCCACTGGCTCCATGTCATCTACAAGAACCTGCTAGGTAAAGAACCCCCTTATATCAGCTCGCTGGTCACCATAGCATCTCCCACCTGTAGCACACGCTCCAGCAGGTATATCTCTCTAGTCACCCCCAAAACCAATTATTTCTTTGGCCGCCTCTCCTTCCAGTTCTCTGCTGCCAATGACTGGAACGAACTACAAACATCTCTGAAACTGGAAACACTTATCTCCTCCACTAGCTTTAAGCACCAACTGTCAGAGCAGCTCACAGATTACTGCACCTGTACATAGCCCACCTATAATTTAGCCCAAACAACTATCTCTTTCCCTACTGTATTTAATTTATTTATTTTGCTCCTTTGCACCCCATTATTTTTATTTCTACTTTGAACATTCTTCCATTGCAAATCTACCATTCCAGTGTTTTACTTGCTATATTGTATTTATTTCACCACCATGGCCTTTTTTTGCCTTTACCTCCCTTATCTCACCTCATTTGCTCACATCGTATATAAACTTGTTTATACTGTATTATTGACTGTATGTTTGTTTTACTCCATGTGTAACTCTGTGTCGTTGTATCTGTCAAACTGCTTTGCTTTATCTTGGCCAGGTCGCAATTGTAAATGAGAACTTGTTCTCAACTTGCCTACCTGGTTAAATAAAGGTGAAATAAAAAATAAATAAAAAATCAGGCTCAGGTAGCATCAGGCTTGAATTTTCATGCTGATCAAAACTCTAATCAATTCCAGACATATTGATGTGCTTTATACACTTCCAATTTTGTCAGGAAAAACAGGGTTATCCAGGAGAAAAGTGATTTATTCTTGGGATGGATCATTTGTAAAATACCAGAGAAATGTTCAGCCCCAGACTGGGCTCTTCCCCTTGTTCCATGTCTCTCTCGCACTCTTTCGGTCTCTCCTTCTCTCTATCTCTCGCTTTCTCTCCATGTCTCTCTCACACTCTTTCGGTCTCTCCTTCTCTCTAACTCTCGCTTTCTCTCCATGTCTCTCTCGCACTCTTTCGGTCGCTCCTTCTCTCTATCTCTCGCTTTCTCTCCATGTCTCTCTCTCACACTCTCTCACTCTGTCTCTTGTTTCTTTTCTCTCTCCAGAAAAGAGAGAGTGTGAGTGGCTCACAGTCATGTCTCATTACAGATCTGAGTGATTGGGCTAAATGCAGGAATCCCTGATTCCCCCCAGCCCTCCTCTGATTAGTTTAGTTAGCACTTATCCGGAGCTGACCCCTGGAGAAATCTCATCTCAGAAGAAAGGAAGGAAGGCAGGCAGGCAGTCAGTCTATGTCTGTGTGGAGTGACTCAGAGTGACTGTCCTTGTAGACTGAAATGAAGAAGCTCCACACACACCAGAGATGTATACAACTGCATGTAGGTTTCCTTCACCCATTAGACGTCAATCACACAGCAAAATACAACCAACCAAACAGCCTAACTCTCACCAGGAGTGATTCAACCACAGTTACCATGACAACCCACCGCTGACTCACCACCTTTTTTACTGGGAGTGTGGTAGAGGCACAGTTGCCAGGACAACCCGTGGTGTAGCCCACCATGGTATTGGTAGAGAGTAAAATGAGAACGCTGGGCACTGTGCTGCGACGGCTTCTGAAAGGAGTTCTAAAGAGTTCTATGCCCTCGTTCTAAGGAGTTCTATACCCTCGTTCTAAGGAGTTCTATGCCCTCTTCAAACATCTGATCACACACTGACAGAGCGGATATGGTATCAATGACAACGAGAACGTGGACCCGCTGCTGAGTGGTGACTGCGTGACAGTTTGGGTTAATCTTGATCTTCAGATATCCTACAGTATGAAACATCACGGAGTCCAGATCTCTTTTATTCAAATCCAACAGCTGTGATCGTGCAGACAGCAGTAACTGCAGACGATGGTAACGGAGGTGACTGTAGTTACGGAGATGACCATCGTTGTTCCTGTAATTACTTCATTATATACAGTACCGGTCAAACGTTAGAACACACCTACTCATTCCAGGGTTCTTCTTTATTTGTACTATTTCTGCATTGTAGAATAACAGTGAACACATCACAACTATGCAATTACACATATAGAACTCTATGAAGCATTTATTTGGGCTGCAATTTCTGAGGCTGTTAACTCTAATTAACTTATCCTCTGCAGCAGAGGTAACTCTGGGTCTTCCTTTCCTGTGATGGTCCCAGTTTCATTATAGCGCTTGATGGTTTTTGTGACCGCACTTGTAGAAACTTTCAAAGTTCTTGACATTTTCTGTATTGACTGACCTTCATGTCTTAAAGTAATGATGGATTGTCGTTTCGCTTTGCTTTTTTGAGCTGTTCTTGCAATAATATGGACTTGATATTTTACCAAACAGTGCTATCTTCTGTATACCACCCCTACCTTGTCACAACACAACTGATTGGCTCAAACGCATTAAGTCGTAAAGAAATTCCACAAATGAACAAGGCACACCTGTTAATTGAAATGCATTCCAGGTGACTACCTCATGAAACTGGTTGAGAGAATGCCAAGAGTGTGCAAAGCTGTCATCAAGGCAAAGGATGGCTATTTGTAGTCAACTTTTTCGTTGACTACATGATTCCATGTGTTATTTCATAGATTATGTCTTCACTATTATTCTACAATGTAGAAAATAGTACAAATAAAGAAGAACCCTTGAATAAGTAGGTGGTCTTTTGACCGGTAGTATATATATATTCAAAATGTACAGTAATGCGGGTACTGACAACGGTGACGGAGGTGAATGTAGTATACAGAGGTTGTTAAACAGGTGGTCTGAGTGTGTCCTTACCGTTGAGAGGGCAGGCGTTGAAGAGGCTGATGTCCAGCGAGCAGGGCTTGTGGGTCACGGCGGTGGTGACGGACTCATACGGATTGTCCTCATCCTCCGGTAAGAACACGTCAAGGGAGGGCGATGGTACGATCTCCGCCGAGCGCCTCGAGTCCTGATATGGGGAGGGAGGGAGGGAGGGAGAGCGTGAGAATGTTGTGGGTAGTTTCACGTGTGGAAACGACAGAATATTTGTTTGTATGTACATTGACAAGCACGGTCAATGTTCAATGTACAACCTTGAACATTGGATTAGCAGTGTTTGTTTACTGCCCTTGGTACCATCAGATCACACAAACAACCCATCATCATAACTCATCCACCTCAAGGACACGGTTCCATTCAAACACTGTTCCGGCCTGCTCCCCTGCTGAATCTAGGGAGTTGATTGTACTGCAGTTGATTTAATAAGCCCAGACCATATAGAGGAAAACACACAAAATACACAGATTTAGCAACAAACAAAAAAAGCTATTAGGCAAAACTGTGACAGTATGTTTTATTCTTCTCTTTCTTTATAACCCTGTGTAACCAGATGTTGATATAGTAGAAAGACTGGAGACCACATATCCCAGGGTCCCCCTCTACTACTGAGAGGAGATAACCATCACCCTCGCTGAGGCCTCTGGCCCGTCACATGACATAGGGAAAAACCAGAAAGCATGATGGCCTCAAGTGCGGTTTCTGAGAAAAATAGTGTGGTGTTGCTCCCTTCAAGTCAAAATAGAAGAAACCATGAGATCGTCCCTCCATGACTCCATTGCAACTGAGCCAAAATGGCTGATGTCCTGTGTGCAACCAGTTTCATGTTGTTCTATTCCTGTGACAGTATGAAAGGTTGAGACCCAGCGGGTTGACAGAGAAACCCTTGGAACTAAATGTCCCTGTCTAAATGGCATATGTGCACCCATGCCAAAGGAAAACAACAGTGAGCAATAGAGTCCGCAGGAAAGGCAGACATTTCTCAACAGAGACGCATGGGCAATAGATGCCTGTGTTTCCCATAATGCACCACTCCATCATCATTATTGAGACGTCGCCCGGGTCACCCCACCATATTTGGTTGCCGTGGTACCGCCGTGGCGATGTCCATGACTCACCCCTGGTGTGTTAATTTCCCCTGAACCCTATCGACTCCCCGCTCCTCTCCGACCTCATTGTCTACCACATTACCCAGACACCACTGGGCCATCAATCACACACTGAACGCATGCAGAGAAGATTAATCATCGTCTTTGATTGAATGATCACTCCCTAGATAATCTGTCCCGTGTACACACACACACACACGTTCACTACTCAATGTGTCGTATTACAGTAGCTAACATAAAACTTCAGTCTGTGTGCTCCTTTTCTCACACACCCACGTGTTGCACTGACACAACCACACACACGTGTTGCACAGACACACACAACCACATGTTGCTCAGACACACAATCACACACACACACACACACACACACACACACACACACACACACACACACACACACACACACACACACACACACACACACACACACACACACACACACACACACACACACACATGTGTTGCACACGTACACAAAAGACCAGCAGGTCTATTGAATTGAGTCACATTACTCTAGCACAAGTACCAGCCAGTGATGTCACACGTGGTTTCAGACAGTAATAGTATGGTATGGGTTAACATTTCACGTCAATATGTTTACAGTCATCAGAAGTAATTACACTCCATAAAAAACTTGAGACAAAAACTGTGGCTCTGCGAATTGAGTCCCCTTATCAGTTACAGCCAACACCCTTTATACTGGGATTTCCTGATAGATGAAGAACCCAAGAGAAACTGTCCCAAATGGCATCATATTACCGAAATAGTGCCCTAATGCCCTGGTCAAAAGTAGTGCACTATAAAGGAAACGGGGTGCCAATTGGGACGCAACCTTTCTCTGGAGCTGTCATGGGTTCCCCTTCTGGGGCTTATTAGACAACTTGGGTTCTTTGTGTAACCCATCTCTGGGTGCAGTGGTCCAGAGGGAGAAGACAGGAATGCCTGTCTTTATCTTCCACATCAAACCATCTCTCTCTTTTCTCATTCTCTATCCTCTCTGACTTCCTAATGTACATCATGTTCCCTCGCTGTCACAATATCCCTTTCATCACTTTTCTCCCACTCTGTCTGTTCTTATTTCACATTCTCTCTCTCTCTCTCTCTCTCTCTCGTTCTCTCTCTCTCTCTCTGTCTCGTTCGCTCTCTCTCTCTCTCTCTCTCTCTCTCTCTCTCTCTCTCTCTCTCTCTCTCTCTCTCTCTCTCTCTCTCTCTCTCTCTCTCTCTCTCTCTCTCTCTCTCTCTCTCTCTCTCTCTCTCTCTCTCTCTCTCTCTCTCTCTCTCTCTCTCTCTCTCTCTCTCTCTCTCTCTCTCTGAAATCTAAATCTACAAACCAAATCTACAAACCAAATCTCATTCTCTGGCTTTTTATTCTCTCTCTTTTCCTCTTCAACCCTCAAGTTTACTCGTCTGCCTGTGTAAAGAACACACCAGCACCCCAGCCTCTCCCTCTCCTCCTCTCCCTCTCTCCCATCCACCCATCCATCTCAGGGAGAGGGGCAGTGGAGGAACTCCAAACTTACTACGGAGAGAATAAAACAGACGAGAGCAGCGGTGAGAGAACCAGAGAAAGAGAGATGAAAAAGATGAAAGCCTAGTGACTCCAACTTACTTCAGAGTAACTACAACAGTTTTACTGAATCCAGAGGAAAGGAGGGTGTAAAATGAGTTAGAGAAAAGGGCTGGTTCAGAGGAAGGAAGTATGCTACAAGTGGGTTTGAAGCAGGGATTTCCTCCCTCTCTTTTCGGTCTCCCTGTCTCTCTCTCAAACACAATTTTCTTCTATTTGTTCTATCTAAATAGGTAAAGTCATTCAACTCAAAGCGAGAGCCATTCTCTACTACCAGGCACTTTAGTCCTCCAGTCCCCACCTCTCCAGACTCCCACTCAATCAGAAAGTGTGTAAAAGGCCGGCGCACCAGAGACGCCACACCACCATCTGCATACCAAGTCAACTTAGAGGGGCTAAGGCAGTTTGTGTTACCTGTTAATAGTTGATCCCACCTCCACTTCCTGGTGTAGGGGGTGAGAAGGTTGAGTAGGTTCACGCAATGAGCTCCATATCCAAACAAGACGGTGTCTTAAACACACACTTCCTCTCTTTCCCTCTCTCTCTTTATATGTGGAGAGATAGGACACAGAGGAACTTGTGTGTCTGCCACAGGAAGGGAACAGACAAAAAGAGTCCTCCTCCGGCCACTAATTAGTAGTCTCTTAGCAGTGTGTGTGTGTGTGTGTGTGTGTGTGTGTGTGTGTGTGTGTGTGTGTGTGTGTGTGTGTGTGTGTGTGTGTGTGTGTGTGTGTGTGTGTGTGTGTGTGTGTGTGTGTGTGTGTGTGTGTGTGTGTGTGTGTGTGTGTGTGTGTGTGTGTGTGTGTGTGTGTGTGTGTGTGTGTGTGTGTGTGTGTGTGTGTGTGTGTGTGTGTGTGTGTGTGTGTGTGTGTGTGTCAGGCCGGTAACCCAAATAGGAAATCTGTTGATACTACAGTCACGTCCCTGGAGCTACTATCCTGAAGGACATGTGACTCCGACCCGACTGACATCTCTCAGGTTGTGTTCTGTGTGTGTGTGTGTGTATGTGTGTGTGTGTGTGACTACAGTCACGTCATCTCTGGTTGTGTTCTGTGTGTGTGTGTATGCTACTATCCTGAAGGACATGTGACTCCGACCCGACTGACATCTCTCAGGTTGTGTTCTGTGTGTGTGTGTATGTGTGTGTGTGACTACAGTCACGTCACTGGAGCTACTATCCTGAAGGACATGTGACTCCGACCCGACTGACATCTCTCAGGTTGTGTTCTGTGTGTGTGCTTGCAGACTTACAGGTTCTCTTCAAAAAGTTTATCTTATTTTTTCATGTCTTGACCAAAATAATACAACAATAAAGTGCAAAACAGATCAGCCACTTTTTTCATTCAGTCTCTCTTCCTCCCTCTCTCATTCCACATATCCCACTCCTCCTGGTTTCTGTCCCCTGAGCACTGTGCAAACAGTCTCTCCCTCTCTCTCGCTAACCCACTCCACTTTCCCTCGCTCCCCTATCCCTGCCTAACAGACAGACCAAGCAGTTTAGACTGCAGCAGAACTGAAGGACGCTGTAATTTACTGGCATTTCCTCATATTTGATTAGAGGAGGGGGTCGGTGGTCAAGAACCATCGTAGAGGAACGGGGCATGAGAGGACAATAGTCCCTCTGAGACCATCCCACAACACAACGCTCCTGGCCTCACGCCGGGCGGAGGGAGAGCGCGAGAGTGAGATGGCTAGCCTCTAAGAATGGTATTTTACTCAGTGGACAGCTAATCCTAGAGAAATCAGTTACCTCAGCATTAGCTTACTGAGCTCAACCCAGAGAAATCCTCTCCTTTCAGGAAATTACTCCACCTCCCCAACATGGCCTCCCTGAGTAGAGCCGGTGCCAGAAACAGTTTCCCTGAGCACCATTACTAACCCCAAGGACTTGAGAAAACTGCTAGAGCAGGGCCCTCAAGGTACACAGCCATGGGGAGTGCTCCATATCACTCAGGTGTATCCATATCACTCAGGTGTATGGTCATTTTGTTAGTTAGTAAGGGCTTATTCAGGTCTGAGTATGGATGAAGAATCAAGACTGTTAATCTATTGGGATTTGATTTGATTTCCATTACTTCAGTGCAAAAATGATGATGATGGTCATGGTGATGACAACGACCATGACAATGGTGAATACGATAAGGATGAGTTATCCTAATTACCATTGAATTATCCGTTCCACCGTAGCTCTTCCCTGGATAGAACTGCCTAACTTGGACACAGTGATGACATCGGCATTCATTACTCCTGGAACATACTGTACACACCTTCTCTTCATTAACAAGGCGTAACTATAGCAACCAGTTGAGTCATCTGAGTGCGGAACATCTGCAGTCTCCAGAGTAGGGCATCAAGGACAGCCTCTTCATCAGAACCTCAGACAGGTGGTCCAACCAACTGATCAACTTTTCTAGTGAACGTTCCCCTTTCCTTTGTGTTTTGAGAAAGGCCCTGCAGCCGAAATCTTGATATTACAGTTTGAGATGTACTGAAATCTTCAAGAGATTCAGAAAATGAACACGAGAAAATGTTCACCGCTGATCAATGAGCACATTAGGTTCTACTCACACTGATCTGAAATCTGCTTGTGGATTGATTGACACAGTGTGCATGACATCCTTTGTTCTCATGACTCCTTCTCATGTGTCCTTTCTCACATCTACTGATAATAGGGGAGCGATTATCTCATATTGATAGATAAAAAAAAAAAAATGTTTTACCTTTATTTTACTAGGCAAGTCAGTTAAGAACAAATTCTTATTTTCAATGACGGCCTAGGAACAGTGGGTTAACTGCCTGTCCAGGGGCAAAACGACAGATTTGTACCTTGTCAGCTCGGGGATTCGAACTTGCAACCTTTCGGTTACTAGTCCAACGCTCTAACCACTAGGCTACCCTGCCGCCCCCAGATTAGTTAGTGTAGGTCTCTAACTTGTTCTTCAGTCCTTGTTTAGCTAGTGTAGGTCTCTAACTTGTTCTTCAGTCCTTGTTTACCTAGTGTAGGTCTCTAACTTGTTTTTCAGACCTCGTTTAGCTAGTGTAGGTCTCTAACTTGTTCTTCAGTCCTTGTTTAGCTAGTGTGGGTCTCTAACTTGTTCTTCAGTCCTTGTTTAGCTAGTGTAGGTCTCTAACTTGTTTTTCAGACCTCGTTTAGCTAGTGTAGGTCTCTAACTTGTTTTTCAGGCCTTGTTTAGCTAGTGTAGGTCTCTAACTTGTTTTTCAGGCCTCGTTTAGCTAAAGTAGGTCACTGATTTATTCTTCAGCCCTCCAATGACACCAGTATCCAGCGGCTATCCGTATAATCATGTGATGCAGATTATATACTGCAGAAATGCCCCTTTCCAAGGAGATGATTTCTGCCTCCACAGCAACTTCCTTATCACTTGTGAGGAACAGAGCTGAATCATAAAATATGACGAGTTGTATATTAGCTGGTTATGAAGGCCTGGGGTGACTCAGTCAGTATGACTCTTTAGGAGGGACCATAAAGTATATATGACGCAGTGGGGACCCTTAGTATGTGTGGTAGGGGCCTCCCTCTCTCTGTGGAGAGGAAGAGGATTTATGAGCTTTGTAGAGTGGCTGTATGGTCCAACTGTTATATCATACCAGAGAGAGATGGAGATGGAGAGAGAGAGGCAGAGAGAGAGAGAGAGAGAGAGAGAGAGAGAGAGAGGCAGAGAGAGAGAGAGAGAGGCAGAGAGAGAGAGAGAGAGGGAGAGAGAGAGAGAGATGGAGAGAGAGAGGCAGGGAGATACAGAGAGAGACAGAGAGAGAGAGGCAGAGATAGATAGACAGGGATGCCTAGAAGAGGAGAGATGGGTTAGAGAGAAGAGAGAGACAGAGAGAGAGGTAGACGGGATGCCTAGTGGAGGAGAGATGGGTTAGAGAGAAGAGAGAGACAGAGAGAGAGGTAGACGGGATGCCTAGTGGAGGAGAGATGGGTTAGAGAGAAGAGAGAGACAGAGAGAGAGGTAGACGGGATGCCTAGTGGAGGAGAGATGGGTTAGAGAGAAGAGAGAGACAGAGAGAGAGGTAGACGGGATGCCTAGGGGAGGAGAGATGGGTTAGAGAGAAGAGAGAGACAGAGAGAGAGGTAGACGGGATGCCTAGGGGAGGAGAGATGGGTTAGAGAGAAGAGAGAGACAGAGAGAGAGGTAGACGGGATGCCTAGGAGAGGAGAGATGGGTTAGAGAGAAGAGAGAGACAGAGACAGAGGTAGACGGGGATGCCTAGGAGAGGAGAGATGGGTTAGAGAGAAGAGAGAGACAGAGACAGGGGTAGACGGGGATGCCTAGGAGAGGAGAGATGGGTTAGAGAGAAGAGAGAGACAGAGACAGAGGTAGACGGGATGCCTAGGAGAGGAGAGATGGGTTAGAGAGAAGAGAGAGACAGAGACAGAGGTAGACGGGGATGCCTAGGAGAGGAGAGATGGGTTAGAGAGAAGAGAAAGTTCCCAAACATGCCACTTTCACTGCTGTACCCCAAAACCACAACATTTAAATAGGTATAATTTAAAGGAGAGATGACATTAACCATTATAAACTACAACGCTCTTGAATATTTCCTTGAACCTCAGTGGACTTCTTGTACAATGGCTTGGGCCTTTGAATAAGTGCACTAAAGAAGGCTACATATGCATAATATGGTTATTTTCTCCTATCACAGCCATTTAACTTACCCATGTTGTATGTATGGGGACAAAAGAAGGGGGGTCATTCAAAAAACACAGCAACCACTATTATTTCACACAGAGTGAGGCCATATAATTTATCATGTGATTTGTTAAGCCAAATTTGACATCTGAACTAATTTAGGCCTGCATAAACAAAGGGGAGAGTAATTATGCAACAACTATATTTTAGTTATTTAAGTTTTATTCATTTGTAAATATATATATATATATATGTGTAGATCAATGACAAAACAATTACAATTAAATCTATTTCAATCCCACTTTGTAACGCAACAAAATGGAGGTGTGGACTTTCTATAGGCACTGTACAGTATCTAGAAGGATATCTTGGAAATGGTGAAGTGAGCTGCACATTTAAACTTAGTGTACTTATCTGGAGTCAATTGCATATTACTGATGAACATAAGTTGCAAAGTAGAACCCACATAGGCAAATACGGTATTACGTTGTCTAATAGCATCATAGCCGACATTAGCAACGCCAGCCGAGACCGAACCTTAGCAGTAGACAGTGAGTTGTGAGAAAATGCTGACTTGACTAGAAGGATAAGCCAGTGGCAACCAATCGCATGCTAACTGTATTAGCTAATGCATGAATATTTAACATGGAACTGCCAGGAAAGATGAATAGTTTTGCACATAAACATTAGCGATGGTAACACAATCATAAAATAACTGTGTTGGTCGTTTGGATTATGAGAGAGTAATGACACACACATGGTTAAGCATGCATACACACACAAACAAACTAACGTGTGCTCATATGCACTCACAAACACCTGCGTGGACACACACGCACACACACACACACACCAACCATAAATACGAGCTGAAAAAGCATTATCACATATTTCTTGATGAAAAGTCATCAGAGCGCTCAACAAAACAGTGTCTGTCTACACTCTGTTAGTTGTTTTTGTCAAATAGATTACATGAAATCGTTTTTTTAACAATAGCTAAAGTTTTGAGGCCGACCCCGTCAATCTCTCCTCCACTTTGAGCCATGAGAGATTGACATGCATATCATTAATGTTTGCTCTCTGTGTACATCCAAGGGCCAGCCGTGCTGCCCTGTTCTGAGGGCCAGCCGTGCTGCCCTGTTCTGAGGGCCAGCCGTGCTGCCCTGTTCTGAGGGCCAGCCGTGTTGCCCTGTTCTGAGGGCCAGCCGTGTTGCCCTGTTCTGAGGGCCAGCCGTGCTGCCCTGTTCTGAGGGCCAGCCGTGTTGTCCTGTTCTGAGGGCCAGCCGTGCTGCCCTGTTCTGAGGGCCAGCCGTGCTGCCCTGTTCTGAGGGCCAGCCGTGCTGCCCTTTTCTGAGGGCCAGCCGTGCTGCCCTTTTCTGAGGGCCAGCCGTGCTGCCCTGTTCTGAGGGCCAGCCGTGCTGCCCTGTTCTGAGCCAATTGTAATTTTCCTAAGTCCCTCTTTGTGGCACCTGACCACACGACTGAACAGTAGTCCAGGTCGACCAAACTAGGGCCTGTAGGACCTGCCTTGTTGATCGTGTTGTTAAGGCAGAGCAGCACTTTATTTTACGGACAGACCTCTCCCCATCTTAGCCTCTGTTATATCAATATGTCAATAAGTCTTGACCATGTTGATGTGTCAGGCAGCGTTGATCCGTCCCAATCCAACGGACAGATGCTAAGTTCAACTCCATGGCCCATGGGCGCAAGGCGTAGGAGATCGGGGAGGCATTCTGGCCACATATCTATCCGAGAAGATCGGATTCAGCTAGCAAACAGCTTTGCCCCATTTGAGACGGACCTACCAGCCCCGGGAGTCAGCATGGATCCTCGGTGTATACCAACAGCCCCCCACGGCCACCACAGTTCAGCAGGTCGTTTCCCCATCGGATTCCATCACGACCACCATCATTGTAGGCAGCTCGATGGTGAGAGATTTTGGCCTGCCTTCAGTCTGTCCCCAACCAAGGTCCACTGTTACCCAGGAGCCCATGTCCATGACAACAACTCTCTCCTGCCCAGAGTTCTGGCTTACTACTCCAATATTGACACCATCGTCACTCAGGTAGGTTTTAACTACCTTCGTTTTAAGAAATCTGAGGAACTGAGGGAGAAACAATGTTTAAGACCCCCGGTAAGCACAGGGAAGATAATACTCCCTCCCGTGCTACCGATGTTCCAGCTGACTCTTTGCCCTGAATAAGTACCTGAAGAAACAGGAATGTCTCCTTTTGTGACAAATTTGTTTTGCTGTGGGAGCAACCAGCACTTTTTAAAAGAGACGGGATTCACCCTAACAACAGGGGTTCCAGGATTATTTCCAGCAACATCAAACTGTTTTAGAGACCGACAGACAGGGCTTGGTATTGCTCCAGTCCCAGCAACATCGCAAACTGTTATAGAGACTGACAGACAGGGCTTGGTATTGCTCCAGTCCCAGCAACATCGCAAACTGTTATAGAGACTGACAGACAGGGCTTGGTATTGCTCCAGTCCCAGAAACATCAAACTGTTATAGAGACTGACAGACAGGGTCTGGTACTGATCCAGTCCTCCCTGTCAGAATAAGCAACAGAGGACTTGGAAACCATATCAACTCCAACAGAAATGGCTGGTCATTTGTTTTTATTTTTTTATTTAGCCAGGCAAGTCAGTTAAGAACAAATTCTTATTTACAATTACGGCCTACCGGGAAACAGTGGGTTAACTGCCTTGTTCAGGGGCAGAACAACATATTTTTACCTTCTCAGCTCGGGGATTTGATCTCGCAACCTTTCAGTTACTGGCCCAACGCACTAACCACCTGCCACCCCAAGCTGTTCCTGCGTGTGTCTCTTCACAGTCCCCGCTGTCAGGACCCGGTTACGAACCCAGGTCTCCGGAGTGAGAAACAGTCATTTAACCAACTGAGCCACGAATAGTTGGCAGAACCCAGAAGATGAGGCAGACACAGCAGTACTTGAGACGGTGTATTTAATGAAGTAAAAAGTGAAGTTCTTCAGGAAAACATGTAACTCCAAAACCTCAAAAGGAATTCCACAAGAACAAAGGTAATCCTCCAAGACAAAAAGGTAAATCCACAAGGTGGAAGGTATAGCATAAAAAGCCTCAAAAGATACTCAAAAACAAACAAACAAGAACAAAAAACAGAATTCCACAAGAGAGTCCACCAAGATCAACAAGAGTTCACAGAAAACTAGGGCTGGGTGCTAACATACAAACACAGAGCAAAGAACTGAGGAAAACTAAGGGTTTAAATACAATCAGGGGAAACGAGGCACAGGTGCAAATAATAATGGGGATCAAGGGAAAACAAAAGGTCAAAAGGCACAATGGGGGCATCTAGTGACCAAAAACTGGAACAACCCTGGCCAAATCCTGACACCCGCCGATTTTTAAATCTGATTCTACTGCTTGCATCAGTTACCTGTATAGGCCACCAAAGTACTGCCCAACTTGCTTTACTGATTCCTCTGAACTATTCTCGATTGTCCTTGAGAACTATGATAAAATCATTGTGTTGGGCGATTTTAATATTCATGTTGACAAAGAGACTGACGCCAAGGCCATCGAACGTATTCATCTTTTGAACTCTTTGGACTTTATCTAACATGTTACCGGGCTCACCCATAACCGCGACAACACTCTGGACCTGGTTATTACCAAGGGGCTTTCTACTGGGCTCACCCATAACCGCGACAACACTCTGGACCTGGTTATTACCAAGGGGCTTTCTACTGGGCTCACCCATAACCGCGACAACACTCTGGACCTGGTTATTACCAAGGGGCTTTCTACTGGGCTCACCCATAACCGTGACAACACTCTGGACCTGGTTATTACCAAGGGGCTTTCTACTGGGCTCACCCATAACCGCGACAACACTCTGGACCTGGTTATTACCAAGGGGCTTTCTACTGGGCTCACCCATAACCGCGACAACACTCTGGACCTGGTTATTACCAAGGGGCTTTCTACTGGGCTCACCCATAACCGCGACAACACTCTGGACCTGGTTATTACCAAGGGGCTTTCTAACCCATAACCGCTCTGGACCTGGTTATTACCAAGGGGCTTTCTACTGGGCTCACCCATAACCGCGACAACACTCTGGACCTGGTTATTACCAAGGGGCTTTCTACTGGGCTCACCCATAACCGCGACAACACTCTGGACCTGGTTATTACCAAGGGGCTTTCTATTGACATATCCTCTCTTGGTGATGTTGCTTTATCTGATCACCACTCCATATTTTTTACTACCCTATTGCCCATAGTGCAGTGTAATACTGAACGCATTATTAAGAAATACTATCTTACCTCTGACATTGATACAGATGTTATTGAGTGTATGAACAACACTCCACCACCTATTCTGCATTCTTCTTGTGATGATTTATCTGATAACT
The DNA here is from genome assembly GCF_021184085.1 of Oncorhynchus gorbuscha. Classification (NCBI taxonomy): domain Eukaryota; kingdom Metazoa; phylum Chordata; class Actinopteri; order Salmoniformes; family Salmonidae; genus Oncorhynchus; species Oncorhynchus gorbuscha. The sequence goes on from NC_060197.1 coordinate 2,550,289, forward strand.
TTAATAGCAAATTAAAAGGCAACCATTGATGCCAAGGCTCCAGTAAAGTTGAAAAAGGCCTCGTCCAAACAGAGATGAGGGAGGAAACTAATACATTTAATTGAGCGGAAGTGAAGAAAGTCAAAGTTGCAGGTCCTTTATGATATTCTGAGAGAGCGTCTTGTCATGTATAACAAGGCAATTAGAAATGAGCCAGATGGGCTCATTTTTCTAACTTGATCACTATTAATCTGAATAATTCGACAGTGCTCTTCCTGACCATTGATGGACCAAATCCTACCCTCGCAAACCTATGTGAACCTTCCTCTACATCTAAATGTGATGAGTTTGCGGCATATTTCAGAGAGAAGATAAACATTAGGCTGGGTATCAGTCAACCAAGACCTGTTTGACGAGCCTACCACGCAATGGCATTATGGATGTATTTTCCCTGGTTGACACAGACATGCTCAGGAAAGTGATATCACAACTTAAGCCTTCTACCTGCCTTCTCGATCCGATCCCCACCACCTTCTGCAAAACCGTTTTTAATTGCATTTGTGAAGAAGTGAAAGCAATTGTTAATCACTTCACAGGCACCTTCCCCACTGCACTAATAACTGATATGGTGAAGCTCCTTCTGAAGAAAAGTCATCTAGATTCTTCAGCTCTCTGCAATTTTCAGCCAATCTCCAACCTTCCATTCTTAAGTAAAATTCTTGAGAAATGGGTCTTCAACCAGCAATTTTTTTTGTGGCATTTAAAAAAAAAATCCAATGTGGTATTCGGGCGCACCACATCACAGAGACAGCCTTACTTAAAGAGGTAAAAATATCTTAAAGCCAACACAGATGCCAAACTCCTCTTTGTCCTTTAAGACCTATTTAACCAGTCGAGAGTTGTGGCGTTCCATAACGTTCGATTTTGGGTCTGGTACTGTTCAGTTTCTGTATGTTACCCCTTGGCAGCATTATCAGAAAGCACAGCATTGATTTTCACTGCTACGCAGACACAACTTTGTGTTTCTGTGTTACCAGAGGATTTTACCTTTACGGTTCATTTATTAGACTGTATTAGTGATTTAAATACTTGGGTGGCTCACAACTTCCTCCAGCTAAATCAAGACAAGAACAATGTACTTATTGTTGGAGCAAAAGCACAGAGAGAAAATCTGGGGGCACATTTTAATTCAAGGGCAAGACAGATAAAACACCAGGTAAAAAACGAGGTGTTATTTTAGATTCTAAACTCAATTTTGAATCAAACATTAGGAATGTGACCAATATATTTTTACCACTTGAGGAACATTGCCACGGTGTTGCCGTTTCTCTCTAAGGCTGATACAGAGAGACTCATCCATGCTTTTATTACAAGCAGGCTTGACTCCTGTAATGCTCTCCTGTCTGGTGAGTTTTAGAATGAATTTCTATTGGTTTGTAAATCAATCCACGATTGTGCACCTCAATACAAGTCAGACATGCTTTTAATTTATGTACCCAGTAGGTCCCTCAGGTCCTCTGTTACTGGCCTTTTAACTATCCCAAAGCCTCGGACCAAGAGGTATGGAGAGGCAGCCTTTTAACTATCCCAAAGCCTCGGACCAAGAGGTATGGAGAGGCAGCCTTTTAACTATCCCAAAGCCTCGGACCAAGAGGTATGGAGAGGCAGCCTTTTAACTATCCCAAAGCCTCGGACCAAGAGGTATGGAGAGGCAGCCTTTTAACTATCCCAAAGCCTCTGACCAAGAGGTATGGAGAGGCAGCCTTTTAACTATCCCAAAGCCTCTGACCAAGAGGTATGGAGAGGCAGCCTTTTAACTATCCCAAAGCCTCTGACCAAGAGGTATGGAGAGGCAGCCTTTTAACTATCCTAAAGCCTCGGACCAAGAGGTATGGAGAGGCAGCCTTTTAACTATCCCAAAGCCTCGGACCAAGAGGCATAGAGAGGCAGCCGTTTAACTATCCCAAAGCCTCGGACCAAGAGGCATAGAGAGGCAGCCTTTTAACTATCCCAAAGCCTCTGACCAAGAGGTATGGAGAGGCAGCCTTTTAACTATCCCAAAGCCTCTGACCAAGAGGTATGGAGAGGCAGCCTTTTAACTATCCTAAAGCCTCGGACCAAGAGGTATGGAGAGGCAGCCTTTTAACTATCCCAAAGCCTCAGACCAAGAGGCATAGAGAGGCAGCCGTTTAACTATCCCAAAGCCTCGGACCAAGAGGCATAGAGAGGCAGCCTTTTAACTATCCCAAAGCCTAGGACCAAGAGGCATAGAGAGGCAGACTTTTAACTATCCCAAAGCCTCGGACCAAGAGGCATAGAGAGGCAGCCTTTTAACTATCCCAAAGCCTCGGACCAAGAGGCATAGAGAGGAAGCCTTTTAACTATCCCAAAGCCTAGGACCAAGAGGCATAGAGAGGAGGGGTGCTTTCCCTTAGGGTGCTTTTCCTTGGGGTGCTTTCCCTTAGGGTGCTTTTACTTAGGGTGCTTTCCCTTAGGGTGCTTTTCCTTAGGGTGCTTTTCCTTAGGGTGATTTTACTTAGGGTGCTTTTCCTTAGTGTGCTTTCCCTTAGGGTGCTTTCCCTTGGGGTGCTTTTCCTTGGGGTGCTTTTCCTTGGGGTGCTTTTCCTTGGGGTGCTTTTCCTTGGGGTGCTTTCCCTTAGGGTGCTTTCCCTTAGGGTGCTTTTCCTTAGGGTGCTTTTCCTTAGGGTGCTTTTCCTTAGGGTGCTTTTCCTTAGGGTGCTTTTCCTTGGGGTGCTTTCCCTTGGGGTGCTTTTCCTTGGGGTGCTTTTCCTTAGGGTGCTTTTCCTTGGGGTGCTTTTCCTTAGGGTGCTTTCCCTTAGGGTGCTTTTCCTTAGGGTGCTTTTCCTTAGGGTGCTTTTCCTTAGGTTGCTTTTACTTAGGGTGCTTTTCCTTGGGGTGCTTTTCCTTGGGGTGCTTTTCCTTGGGGTGCTTTTCCTTAGGGTGCTTTTCCTTAGGGTGCTTTTCCTTGGGGTGCTTTTCCTTGGGGTGCTTTTCCTTAGTGTGCTTTCCCTTAGGGTGCTTTTTAGTCATTCAGTTTAATTTGATATTTTATCCTCTTATGTTTGTTGTAATGTAAACATATTTTTATCTTCACTGTTGTTTTCCTGTGAAGCACATTGTGTTGCATTCCATGTCTGAAAGCTTGGTTTCATACTTAATGCATTCCCTGTCTGAAAGCTTGATTTGATACTTAATGCATTCCCTGTCTGATAGCTTGATTTGATACTTAATGCATTCCACGTCTGAAAGCTTGATTTGATACTTAATGCATTCCACGTCTGAAAGCTTGGTTTGATACTTAATGCATTCCATGTCTGAAAGCTTGATTTGATACTTAATGCATTCCCTGTCTGAAAGCTTGATTTGATACTTAATGCATTCCACGTCTGAAAGCTTGGTTTGATACTTAATGCATTCCATGTCTGAAAGCTTGATTTGACACTTAATGCATTCCACGTCTGAAAGCTTGGTTTGATACTTAATGCATTCCATGTCTGAAAGCTTGATTTGACACTTAATGCATTCCATGTCTGAAAGCTTGGTTTGATACTTAATGCATTCCATGTCTGAAAGCTTGATTTGACACTTAATGCATTCCATGTCTGAAAGCTTGGTTTGATACTTAATGCATTCCATGTCTGAAAGCTTGATTTGACACTTAATGCATTCCATGTCTGAAAGCATACTTAATGCATTCCATGTCTGAAAGCTTGATTTGATACTTAATGCATTCCATGTCTGAAAGCTTGGTTTTGACATTCCATGTCTGAAAGCTTGATTTGACACTTAATGCATTCCATGTCTGAAAGCTTGGTTTGATACTTAATGCATTCCATGTCTGAAAGCTTGATTTGATACTTAATGCATTCCACGTCTGAAAGCTTGATTTGATACTTAATGCATTCCACGTCTGAAAGCTTGGTTTGATACTTAATGCATTCCATGCCTGAAAGCTTGATTTGATACTTAATGCATTCCATGTCTGAAAGCTTGATTTGACACTTAATGCATTCCCCATAAATATTAGCCATGAGAAATTAATGTAATTACACACAAACACACGCACACTTATCTCCACTTATCTTACATTTTTTACATTTGAGTCATTCAGCAGACCCTCTGATCCAGAGAGACTTACAGTAGTGAGTGCATACATACCATGGGAATCGAACCCACGACCCTGGCATTGAAGGCGCCATGCTCTACCAACTGAGCCACATGGGACACCGATACCTCCTGAACAGCCTTCCTTCAACTGCATTTACATGACTTTTACATTGTAACGTTAGTCACGTAGCAGATACACTTATCCAGAGCAACTTACAGGAGCAATTAGGGTTAAGGGCCTTGCTCAAGGGCACATCGGCAGATGTTTTCCCTAGTTGGGGTTTCAAACCAGCACATTGGAACACTCCAACCAGTGTGTTCTATGGAATAAACCATCACAGAAGACTTCCAGGGGGTGTTTCTCAATGATCAATTTAAACAACACTAGTCACATATGAAAAATATTCAAGTGCATTGAAGTCTGTATAAGAACAAAGTGCAAAGTTATACTTCATCAAAACAATTTGATCTTGGTTATGACTGATATTAAACTCAAACATCTGACCCCACCTCTTCCTCATCCTCTGTTCCCCAAGACTCTCTCTTTTATCAGACATCCAGAACCTCTGTTCTGTTATTTTCCCCTCGAGGACACAGTTATCTGCAACCCTGAGGGCAACGCACAAACACACACACACTCCCAGCGGTTCCCAAGGGTAGCGCCTGACAAAGTCAGCAGAATGTTCTAGTGAGATGAGGAGAGGATGGCTGGGCGTGACAAGGTCACTACAGCTTACTATGACAGCAGCATTGGTCACTATAGCTTACTATGACTGCAGCATTGGTCACTATAGCTTACTATGTATGACTGCAGCATTGGACACTACAGCTTACTATGACTGCAGCATTGGTCACTACAGCTTACTATGACTGCAGCATTGGTCACTATAGCTTACTATGACTGCAGCATTGGTCACTACAGCTTACTATGACTGCAGCATTGGACACTACAGCTTACTATGACTGCAGCATTGGTCACTACAGCTTACTATGACTGCAGCATTGGACACTACAGCTTACTATGACTGCAGCATTGGTCACTACAGCTTACTATGACTGCAGCATTGGTCACTATAGCTTACTATGACTGCAGCATTGGTCACTACAGCTTACTATGACTGCAGCATTGGTCACTACAGCTTACTATGACTGCAGCATTGGACACTACAGCTTACTATGACTGCAGCATTGGTCACTACAGCTTACTATGACTGCAGCATTGGTCACTATAGCTTACTATGACTGCAGCATTGGTCACTACAGCTTACTATGACTGCAGCATTGGTCACTATAGCTTACTATGACTGCAGCATTGGACACTACAGCTTACTATGACTGCAGCATTGGTCACTACAGCTTACTATGACTGCAGCATTGGACTCTACAGCTTACTATGACTGCAGCATTGGACACTACAGCTTACTATGACTGCAGCATTGGTCCCTACAGCTTACTATGACTGCAGCATTGGACACTACAGCTTACTATGACTGCAGCATTGGACACTACAGCTTACTATGACTGCAGCATTGGTCACTACAGCTTACTATGACTGCAGCATTGGTCACTACAGCTTACTATGACTGCAGCATTGGTCACTACAGCTTACTATGACTGCAGCATTGGTCACTACAGACTTACTATGACTGCAGCATTGGTCACTACAGCTTACTATGACTGCAGCATTGGTCACTACAGCTTACTATGACTGCAGCATTGGACACTACAGCTTACTATGACTGCAGCATTGGTCACTACAGCTTACTATGACTGCAGCATTGGTCACTACAGCTTACTATGACTGCAGCATTGGTCACTACAGCTTACTATGACTGCAGCATTGGTCACTACAGCTTACTATGACTGCAGCATTGGTCACTACAGCTTACTATGACTGCAGCATTGGTCACTACAGCTTACTATGACTGCAGCATTGGTCACTATAGCTTACTATGACTGCAGCATTGGTCACTACAGCTTACTATGACTGCAGCATTGGTCACTACAGCTTACTATGACTGCAGCATTGGTCACACTACAGCTTACTATGACTGCAGCATTGGTCACTACAGCTTACTATGACTGCAGCATTGGTCACTATAGCTTACTATGACTGCAGCATTGGACACTACAGCTTACTATGACTGCAGCATTGGTCACTACAGCTTACTATGACTGCAGCATTGGTCACTACAGCTTACTATGACTGCAGCATTGGACACTACAGCTTACTATGACTGCAGCATTGGACACTACAGCTTACTATGACTGCAGCATTGGTCACTATAGCTTACTATGACTGCAGCATTGGACACTACAGCTTACTATGACTGCAGCATTGGTCACTACAGCTTACTATGACTGCAGCATTGGACACTACAGCATTACTATGACTGCAGCATTGGTCACTACAGCTTACTATGACTGCAGCATTGGACACTACAGCTTACTATGACTGCAGCATTGGTCACTACAGCTTACTATGACTGCAGCATTGGTCACTACAGCTTACTATGACTGCAGCATTGGTCACTACAGCTTACTATGACTGCAGCATTGGTCACTACAGCTTACTATGACTGCAGCATTGGTCACTACAGCTTACTATGACTGCAGCATTGGTCACTACAGCTTACTATGACTGCAGCATTGGTCACTACAGCTTACTATGACTGCAGCATTGGACACTACAGCTTACTATGACTGCAGCATTGGACACTACAGCTTACTATGACTGCAGCATTGGACACTACAGCTTACTATGACTGCAGCATTGGACACTACAGCTTACTATGACTGCAGCATTGGTCACTACAGCTTACTATGACTGCAGCATTGGACACTACAGCTTACTATGACTGCAGCATTGGACACTACAGCTTACTATGACTGCAGCATTGGTCACTACAGCTTACTATGACTGCAGCATTGGACACTACAGCTTACTATGACTGCAGCATTGGACACTACAGCTTACTATGACTGCAGCATTGGACACACACCCTTCCAGCTCCATTAATTTACTCTTGATTTTCCCAACCTGCACTGTATTTTGTTGAATTGAACCTTTATTTAACTAGGCAAGTCAGTTAAGAAAACATTCTTAATTACAATGACGGCCTGCACCGGTCCAACCGGGACAACACTAGACAAATGGTGCGCAGCCCTATGGGACTCCCAATCACGGCCGGTTGTGATACAGCCTGGATTTGAACTAGGGTGTCTGTAGTGACGCATCTAGCACTGAGATGCAGTGCCTTAGACCGCTGCACCACTCGGGAGCACTAGGCCCAATTTGCGTGCATACAGCCGTGCAGCGTGCAGCCGTGTGCGTATGTGTGTGGGTGTGTGTTTCCGTATGCGTGTGTGTCTGATATTGCGCAGTGCTCTGACGCACCTGACCTGATCTGGTACAGATTTGTCAATGGTTGTGGTGGGCGGATATCCCACGCCTGCTACTTTATGAATTTCTGTGTTGCCTAGCAACCGTGTGAAACCTTTGCCTTCCCTCTCTCCCCCCATCTCTCTCCATCTCTCTCCATCGTTTTCTCTGCAGGGGCTCCACAGTGAAAAAGTTAATACCTTTTTTCCTCTAAGCCTTACTTTCAGCTGAAGGAACCCCGCACCGCTTTACCAAACACACACACACCTAAAATGGTCCTTGGTTGTCATGGCATCAGTCTGCGTTCACATGGAGAGGACAGAGGATCCATGTCTGTGTGAGAAGAGAGATGGAACACCCTCCACTCAAACACACATATGCAAGACATGCGACAGAGAAGGACACGTTTTTCCACCTTCTCAATGCCCATATATAGGAACTGGGTCAATGAAAGACGTTTGATGAGGACTTGGGGTTGCTCCTGTGGCTGGCTGTCTCACACACACACACACACACACACACACACACACACACACACACACACACACACACACACACACACACACACACACACACACACACACACACACACACACACACACACACACACACACACACACACACACACACACACAGCAGCCTTTTACAGTCACCCTCTGCAGCATACATCAGAGTACAGTCCGTCTCTCTGACTGACAGCTTGAGTGACAGCTGAGACCTCGCTACCACGGCGATCGATACAGCGATTAACACACTTCTGTCAGACATTGAGAGAGAAATGTGGAGAAAGAGATGGCGGGTGATGTAGGGAAGGAGAGAGAGAGATGTGGGGTGATGTAGGGAAGGAGAGAGAGATGTGGGGTGATGTAGGGAAGGAAAGAGGGAGAGATGGGGGCTGATGTAGGGAAGGAGAGTGAGAGAGATGGGGGTGATGTAGGGAAGGAGAGAGAGAGATGTGGGGTGATGTAGGGAAGGAGAGAGGGAGAGATGGGGGCTGATGTAGGGAAGGAGAGAGAGAGAGAGATGGGGGCTGATGTAGGGAAGGAGAGAGAGAGATGGGGGTGATGTAGGGAAGGAGAGAGAGAGATGTGGGTGATGTAGGGAAGGAGAGAGAGATGTGGGGTGATGTAGGGAAGGAGAGAGGGAGAGATGTGGGGTGATGTAGGGAAGGAGAGAGAGAGAATGGGGTGATGTAGGGAAGGAGAGAGAGATGTGGGGTGATGTAGGGAAGGAGAGAGAGAGATGTGGGGTGATGTAGGGAAGGAGAGAGAGATGGGGGTGATGTAGGGAAGGAGAGAGAGATGGGGGTGATGTAGGGAAGGAGAAGAGAGAGATGGGGCTGATGTAGGGAAGGAGGAGAGAGATGGGGGCTGATGTAGGGAAGGAGAGAGAGATGGGGGTGATGTAGGGAAGGAGAGAGAGAGATGTGGGGTGATGTAGGGAAGGAGAGAGAGAGATGTGGGGTGATGTAGGGAAGGAGAGAGAGAGGGGGGGTGATGTAGGGAAGGAGAGAGAGATGGGGGTGATGTAGGGAAGGAGAGAGGGAGAGATGTGGGCTGATGTAGGGAAGGAGAGAGGGAGAGATGTGGGCTGATGTAGGGAAGGAGCGAGAGAGATGTGGGCTGATGTAGGGAAGGAGAGAGAGAGAGATGGGGGTGATGTAGGGAAGGAGAGAGAGAGAGATGGGGTGATGTAGGGAAGGAGAGAGAGAGATGGGGGCTGATGTAGGGAAGGAGAGAGAGAGAGATGGGGGTGATGTAGGGAAGGAGAGAGAGAGATGTGGGGTGATGTAGGGAAGGAGAGAGAGAGATGTGGGGTGATGTAGGGAAGGAGAGAGAGAGATGTGAGGTGATGTAGGGAAGGAGAGAGAGATGGGGGTGATGTAGGGAAGGAGAGAGGGTGAGATGTGGGCTGATGTAGGGAAGGAGAGAGAGAGAGATGGGGGTGATGTAGGGAAGGAGAGAGAGAGAGAGATGGGGGGTGATGTAGGGAAGGAGAGAGAGATGATGGGGTGATGTAGGGAAGGAGAGAGAGATGGGGGGTGATGTAGGGAAGGAGAGAGAGAGAGAGATGGGGGGTGATGTAGGGAAGGAGAGAGAGATGGGGGTGATGTAGGGAAGGAGAGAGATGGGGGGTGATGTAGGGAAGGAGAGAGAGAGATGGGGGTGATGTAGGGAAGGAGAGAGAGAGAGATGGGGGGTGATGTAGGGAAGGAGAGAGAGAGATGGGGGTGATGTAGGGAAGGAGAGAGAGAGATGATGGTGATGTAGGGAAGGAGAGAGAGATGGGGGTGATGTAGGGAAGGAGAGAGAGAGATGGGGGTGATGTAGGGAAGGAGAGAGAGATGATGGTGATGTAGGGAAGGAGAGAGAGAGAGATGGGGGTGATGTAGGGAAGGAGAGAGAGAGATGGGGGGTGATGTAGGGAAGGAGAGAGAGAGATGGCGGGTGATGTAGGGAAGGAGAGAGAGATGATGGTGATGTAGGGAAGGAGAGAGAGAGTGATGGGTGATGTAGGGAAGGAGAGAGAGAGAGATGGGGGTGATGTAGGGAAGGAGAGAGAGAGATGGGGGTGATGTAGGGAAGGAGAGAGAGAGATGGGGGGTGATGTAGGGAAGGAGAGAGAGAGAGATGGGGGTGATGTAGGGAAGGAGAGAGAGAGATGTGGGGTGATGTAGGGAAGGAGAGAGAGAGATGGGGGTGATGTAGGGAAGGAGAGAGAGAGAGATGGGGGTAATGTAGGGAAGGAGAGAGAGAGATGGGGGTGATGTAGGGAAGGAGAGAGAGATGGGGGTGATGTAGGGAAGGAGAGAGAGAGAGATGGGGGTGATGTAGGGAAGGAGAGAGAGAGAGATGGGGGTGATGTAGGGAAGGAGAGAGAGAGAGATGGGGGTGATGTAGGGAAGGAGAGAGAGAGATGGGGGTGATGTAGGGAAGGAGAGAGAGAGAGAGATGGGGGTGATGTAGGGAAGGAGAGAGAGATGGGGGTGATGTAGGGAAGGAGAGAGAGATGGGGGTGATGTAGGGAAGGAGAGAGAGATGATGGGGGTGATGTAGGGAAGGAGAGAGAGAGAGATGGGGGTAATGTAGGGAAGGAGAGAGAGATGGGGGGTAATGTAAGGAAGGAGAGAGAGAGAGAGAGAGATGGGGGTGATGTAGGGAAGGAGAGAGAGAGATGGGGGTGATGTAGGGAAGGAGAGAGGGAGAGATGGGGGCTGATGTAGGGAAGGAGAGAGAGAGAGATGGGGGCTGATGTAGGGAAGGAGAGAGAGAGATGGGGGTGATGTAGGGAAGGAGAGAGAGAGATGGGGGTGATGTAGGGAAGGAGAGAGAGAGAGAGATGGGGGGTGATGTAGGGAAGGAGAGAGAGAGATGGGGGTGATGTAGGGAAGGAGAGAGAGATGGGGGGTGATGTAGGGAAGGAGAGAGAGAGATGGGGTGATGTAGGGAAGGAGCGAGAGAGATGTGGGCTGATGTAGGGAAGGAGAGAGAGAGAGATGGGGGTGATGGAGGGAAGGAGAGAGAGAGAGATGGGGTATGTAGGGAAGGAGAGAGAGAGATGGGGGCTGATGTAGGGAAGGAGAGAGAGAGATGGGGGTGATGTAGGGAAGGAGAGAGAGAGATGTGGGGTGATGTAGGGAAGGAGAGAGAGAGATGGGGGTGATGTAGGGAAGGAGAGAGAGAGAGAGAGAGATGGGGGTGATGTAGGGAAGGAGAGAGAGATGATGGGGTGATGTAGGGAAGGAGAGAGAGATGGGGGTGATGTAGGGAAGGAGAGAGAGAGATGGGGGTGATGTAGGGAAGGAGAGAGAGATGGGGGGGTGATGTAGGGAAGGAGAGAGGAGATGTGGGGTGATGTAGGGAAGGAGAGAGAGATGGGGGTGATGTAGGGAAGGAGAGAGATGGGGGTGATGTAGGGAAGGAGAGAGAGAGATGGGGGTGATGTAGGGAAGGAGAGAGAGAGAGATGGGGGTGATGTAGGGAAGGAGAGAGAGAGAGATGGGGGTAATGTAGGGAAGGAGAGAGAGAGAGATGGGGGTGATGTAGGGAAGGAGAGAGAGAGATGGGGGTGATGTAGGGAAGGAGAGAGAGAGAGAGAGATGGGGGGTGATGTAGGGAAGGAGAGAGAGATGGGGGTGATGTAGGGAAGGAGAGAGAGATGGGGGTGATGTAGGGAAGGAGAGAGAGAGAGATGGGGGTGATGTAGGGAAGGAGAGAGAGAGAGATGGGGTAATGTAGGGAAGGAGAGAGAGATGGGGGTGATGTAAGGAAGGAGAGAGAGAGAGATGGGGGTGATGTAGGGAAGGAGAGAGAGAGATGGGGGGTGATGTAGGGAAGGAGAGAGAGAGAGATGGGGGTGATGGAGGGAAGGAGAGAGAGAGAGATGGGGTGATGTAGGGAAGGAGAGAGAGATGGGGGCTGATGTAGGGAAGGAGAGAGAGAGATGGGGGTGATGTAGGGAAGGAGAGAGAGAGATGTGGGGTGATGTAGGGAAGGAGAGAGAGAGATGGGGGTGATGTAGGGAAGGAGAGAGAGAGAGAGAGAGGATGGGGGTGATGTAGGGAAGGAGAGAGAGATGGGGGTGATGTAGGGAAGGAGAGAGATGGGGGTGATGTAGGGAAGGAGAGAGAGAGAGATGGGGGGTGATGTAGGGAAGGAGAGAGAGATGGGGGTGATGTAGGGAAGGAGAGAGAGAGATGTGGGGTGATGTAGGGAAGGAGAGAGAGAGATGGGGGTGATGTAGGGAAGGAGAGAGAGATGGGGGTGATGTAGGGAAGGAGAGAGAGAGATGGGGGTGATGTAGGGAAGGAGAGAGAGAGATGGGGGGTGATGTAGGGAAGGAGAGAGAGAGAGATGGGGGTGATGTAGGGAAGGAGAGAGAGAGATGGGGGTGATGTAGGGAAGGAGAGAGAGAGATGGGGGTGATGTAGGGAAGGAGAGAGAGAGAGAGAGATGGGGGTGATGTAGGGAAGGAGAGAGAGATGGGGGTGATGTAGGGAAGGAGAGAGAGATGGGGGTGATGTAGGGAAGGAGAGAGAGAGATGGGGGTGATGTAGGGAAGGAGAGAGAGAGAGAGATGGGGGTGATGTAGGGAAGGAGAGAGAGAGAGATGGGGGTGATGTAGGGAAGGAGAGAGAGAGAGAGATGGGGGTGATGTAGGGAAGGAGAGAGAGAGAGATGGGGGTGATGTAGGGAAGGAGAGAGAGAGAGATGGGGGTGATGTAGGGAAGGAGAGAGAGATGGGGGTGATGTAGGGAAGGAGAGAGAGAGATGGGGGGTGATGTAGGGAAGGAGAGAGAGAGAGATGGGGGTAATGTAGGGAAGGAGAGAGAGATGGGGGGTAATGTAGGGAAGGAGAGAGAGAGAGATGGGGGTGATGTAGGGAAGGAGAGAGAGAGATGGGGGGTGATGTAGGGAAGGAGAGAGAGAGATGGGGGTGATGTAGGGAAGGAGAGAGAGAGAGATGGGGGCTGATGTAGGGAAGGAGAGAGAGAGAGATGGGGGTGATGTAGGGAAGGAGAGAGAGATGGGGGTGATGTAGGGAAGGAGAGAGAGATGGGGGTGATGTAGGGAAGGAGAGAGAGAGAGAGAGATGGGGGTGATGTAGGGAAGGAGAAGAGATGAGGGTGAGGGAAGGAGATGGGGGTGATGTAGGGAAGGAGAGAGAGAGGGGGGTGATGTAGGGAAGGAGAGAGAGATGTGGGCTGATGTAGGGAAGGAGAGAGAGAGAGATGGGGGTGATGGAGGGAAGGAGAGAGAGATGAGATGGGGTAATGTAGGGAAGGAGAGAGAGAGATGGGGGGTGATGTAGGGAAGGAGAGAGAGAGAGATGGGGGTGATGTAGGGAAGGAGAGAGAGAGGGGGGTGATGTAGGGAAGGAGAGAGAGAGATGGGGGTGATGTAGGGAAGGAGAGAGAGAGAGATGGGGGTGATGTAGGGAAGGAGAGAGAGATGGGGGTGATGTAGGGAAGGAGAGAGATGGGGGTGATGTAGGGAAGGAGAGAGAGAGATGGGGGTGATGTAGGGAAGGAGAGAGAGAGATGGGGGTGATGTAGGGAAGGAGAGAGGGTGAGATGTGGGCTGATGTAGGGAAGGAGAGAGAGATGGGGGGTGATGTAGGGAAGGAGAGAGATGGGGGTGATGTAGGGAAGGAGAGAGAGATGGGGGGTGATGTAGGGAAGGAGAGAGAGAGATGGGGGTGATGTAGGGAAGGAGAGAGAGAGAGATGGGGGTAATGTAGGGAAGGAGAGAGAGAGAGATGGGGGTGATGTAGGGAAGGAGAGAGAGAGATGGGGGTGATGTAGGGAAGGAGAGAGAGAGAGAGAGGGGGTGATGTAGGGAAGGAGAGAGAGATGGGGGTGATGTAGGGAAGGAGAGAGAGATGGGGGTGATGTATGGAAGGGAAGAGAGAGAGATGGGGGTGATGTAGGGAAGGAGAGAGAGAGAGATGGGGTAATGTAGGGAAGGAGAGAGAGATGGGGGGTAATGTAAGGAAGGAGAGAGAGAGATGGGGGTGATGTAGGGAAGGAGAGAGAGAGATGGGGGTGATGTAGGGAAGGAGAGAGAGAGAGATGGGGGGTGATGGAGGGAAGGAGAGAGAGAGATGGGGTAATGTAGGGAAGGAGAGAGAGATATGGGGCTGATGTAGGGAAGGAGAGAGAGAGAGGGGGTGATGTAGGGAAGGAGAGAGAGAGATGGGGGTGATGTAGGGAAGGAGAGAGAGAGATGGGGGTGATGTAGGGAAGGAGAGAGAGAGAGAGATGGGGGGTGATGTAGGGAAGGAGAGAGAGATGGGGGTGATGTAGGGAAGGAGAGAGAGATGGGGGGTGATGTAGGGAAGGAGAGAGAGAGAGATGGGGGTGATGTAGGGAAGGGGGGGTGATGTAGGGAAGAGAGAGGGTGAGATGGGGCTGATGTAGGGAAGGAGAGAGAGATGGGGGGTGATGATGGAGAGAGTGATGTAGGGAAGGAGAGAGAGATGGGGGGTGATGTAGGGAAGGAGAGAGAGAGATGGGGGGGTGATGTAGGGAAGGAGAGAGAGATGGGGGTAATGTAGGGGAAGAGAGAGAGAGATGGGGGTGATGTAGGGAAGGAGAGAGAGAGATGGGGGTGATGTAGGGAAGGAGAGAGAGAGAGAGAGATGGGGGTGATGTAGGGAAGGAGAGAGAGATGGGGGTGATGTAGGGAAGGAGAGAGAGATGGGGGTGATGTAGGGAAGGAGAGAGAGAGATGGGGGTGATGTAGGGAAGGAGAGAGAGAGAGATGGGGGTAATGTAGGGAAGGAGAGAGAGATGGGGGTAATGTAAGGAAGGAGAGAGAGAGAGATGGGGGTGATGTAGGGAAGGAGAGAGAGAGATGGGGGTGATGTAGGGAAGGAGAGAGAGAGATGGGGGTGATGTAGGGAAGGAGAGAGAGATGGGGGTGATGTAGGGAAGGAGAGAGAGATGTGGGTGATGTAGGGAAGGAGAGAGAGAGAGAGATGGGGGGTGATGTAGGGAAGGAGAGAGAGATGGGGGTGATGTATGGAAGGGAAGAGAGAGATGGGGGTGATGTAAGGAAGGAGAGAGAGATGTGGGTGATGTAGGGAAGGAGAGAGAGATGTGGGGTGATGTAGGGAAGGAGAGAGAGAGATGTGGGTGATGTAGGGAAGGAGAGAGAGATGGGGATGATGTAGGGAAGGAGAGAGGGTGAGATGTGGGCTGATGTAGGGAAGGAGAGAGAGATGGGGGTGATGTAGGGAAGGAGAGAGAGAGAGAGATGGGGGTGATGTAGGGAAGGAGAGAGAGAGATGGGGGTGATGTAGGGAAGGAGAGAGAGAGATGGGGGTGATGTAGGGAAGGAGAGAGAGATGGGGGTGATGTAGGGAAGGAGAGAGAGAGAGAGAGAGATGGGGGTGATGTAGGGAAGGAGAGAGAGATGGGGGTGATGTAGGGAAGGAGAGAGAGAGGGGGGTGATGAGGGAAGGGGAGAGAGAGATGGGGGTATGTAGGGAAGGAGAGAGAGAGAGATGGGGGGTGATGTAGGGAAGGAGAGAGAGAGATGGGGGTGATGTAGGGAAGGAGAGAGAGAGAGATGGGGGTGATGTAGGGAAGGAGAGAGAGATGGGGGTGATGTAGGGAAGGAGAGAGATGGGTGAGATGGGGGGCTGATGTAGGGAAGGAGAGAGAGGGGGTGATGAGAAGGAGAGAGATGGGGGTGATGTAGGGAAGGAGAGAGAGATGGGGGGTGATGTAGGGAAGGAGAGAGAGAGATGGGGGTGATGTAGGGAAGGAGAGAGAGAGAGAGGGGGTAATGTAGGGAAGGAGAGAGAGAGATGGGGGTGATGTAGGGAAGGAGAGAGAGAGATGGGGGTGATGTAGGGAAGGAGAGAGAGAGAGAGAGATGGGGGTGATGTAGGGAAGGAGAGAGAGATGGGGGTGATGTAGGGAAGGAGAGAGAGATGGGGGTGATGTAGGGAAGGAGAGAGAGAGAGATGGGGGTGATGTAGGGAAGGAGAGAGAGAGATGGGGGTAATGTAGGGAAGGAGAGAGAGATGGGGGTAATGTAAGGAAGGAGAGAGAGAGAGAGATGGGGGTGATGTAGGGAAGGAGAGAGAGAGATGGGGGGTGATGTAGGGAAGGAGAGAGAGATGGGGGGTGATGTAGGGAAGGAGAGAGAGATGGGGGTGATGTAGGGAAGGAGAGAGAGAGATGGGGGTGATGTAGGGAAGGAGAGAGAGAGATGGGGGTGATGTAGGGAAGGAGAGAGAGATGGGGGGTGATGTATGGAAGGAGAGAGAGATGGGGGTGATGGGGGAGATGTGGGGATGTAGGGAAGGAGAGAGAGATGTGGGGTGATGTAGGGAAGGAGAGAGAGAGAGATGGGGGTGATGTAGGGAAGGAGAGAGAGATGGGGGTGATGTAGGGAAGGAGAGAGAGTGAGATGGGGGGTGATGTAGGGAAGGAGAGAGAGAGAGATGGGGGTGATGTAGGGAAGGAGAGAGAGAGATGGGGGTGATGTAGGGAGAGAGAGAGAGAGATGGGGGTGATGTAGGGAAGGAGAGAGAGAGATGGGGGTGATGTAGGGAAGGAGAGAGAGAGATGGGGGTGATGTAGGGAAGGAGAGAGAGAGATGGGGGGTGATGTAGGGAAGGAGAGAGAGAGAGAGAGAGATGGGGGTGATGTAGGGAAGGAGAGAGAGATGGGGGTGATGTAGGGAAGGAGAGAGAGATGGGGGGTGATGTAGGGAAGGAGAGAGAGAGATGGGGGTGATGTAGGGAAGGAGAGAGAGAGAGATGGGGGTGATGTAGGGAAGGAGAGAGAGAGATAGGGGTGATGTAGGGAAGGAGAGAGAGAGATGATGGGGTGATGTAGGGAAGGAGAGAGAGAGAGATGGGGGTGATGTAGGGAAGGAGAGAGAGAGATGGGGGTGATGTAGGGAAGGAGAGAGAGAGATGATGGTGATGTAGGGAAGGAGAGAGAGAGATGGGGGTGATGTAGGGAAGGAGAGAGAGAGATGGGGGTGATGTAGGGAAGGAGAGAGAGAGAGATGGGGGTGATGTAGGGAAGGAGAGAGAGATGGGGGTGATGTAGGGAAGGAGAGAGAGAGATGGGGGTGATGTAGGGAAGGAGAGAGAGAGAGATGGGGGGTGATGTAGGGAAGGAGAGAGAGAGAGATGGGGGGTGATGTAGGGAAGGAGAGAGAGAGAGATGGGGGTGATGTAGGGAAGGAGAGAGAGAGATGATGGGGTGATGTAGGGAAGGAGAGAGAGAGATGGGGGTGATGTAGGGAAGGAGAGAGGAGAGATGGGGGCTGATGTAGGGAAGGAGAGAGAGATGGGGGGTGATGTAGGGAAGGAGAGAGAGAGATGGGGGTGATGTAGGGAAGGAGAGAGAGAGAGATGGGGGTGATGTAGGGAAGGAGAGAGAGAGATGGGGGCTGATGTAGGGAAGGAGAGAGAGAGATGGGGGTGATGTAGGGAAGGAGAGAGAGAGATGGGGGTGATGTAGGGAAGGAGAGAGAGAGAGATGGGGGGTGATGTAGGGAAGGAGAGAGAGATGGGGGTGATGTAGGGAAGGAGAGAGAGATGGTGGGGTGATGTAGGGAAGGAGAGAGAGAGAGATGGGGTGATGTAGGGAAGGAGAGAGAGATGGGGCTGATGTAGGGAAGGAGAGAGAGATGGGGGTGATGTAGGGAAGGAGAGAGAGAGATGGGGTGATGTAGGGAAGGAGAGAGAGAGATGGGGGGTGATGTAGGGAAGGAGAGAGAGATGGGGGTGATGTAGGGAAGGAGAGAGAGAGATGGGGGTGATGTAGGGAAGGAGAGAGAGAGATGGGGGTGATGTAGGGAAGGAGAGAGAGAGATGTGGGGTGATGTAGGGAAGGAGAGAGAGAGATGGGGGTGATGTAGGGAAGGAGAGAGAGATGGGGGGGGGTGATGTAGGGAAGGAGAGAGAGATGGGGGTGATGTAGGGAAGGAGAGAGAGATGGGGGGGCTGATGTAGGGAAGGAGAGAGAGATGGGGGGTGATGTAGGGAAGGAGAGAGAGAGAGATGGGGGGTGATGTAGGGAAGGAGAGAGAGATGGGGGGGTGATGTAGGGAAGGAGAGAGAGATGGGGGGTAATGTAGGAAGGAGAGAGAGAGATGTGGGTGATGTAGGGAAGGAGAGAGAGATGGGGTGATGTAGGGAAGGAGAGAGGGTGAGATGGGGCTGATGTAGGGAAGGAGAGAGAGAGAGATGGGGGGTGATGTAGGGAAGGAGAGAGAGATGATGGGGGTGATGTAGGGAAGGAGAGAGAGATGGGGGTGATGTAGGGAAGGAGAGAGAGAGAGATGGGGGTGATGTAGGGAAGGAGAGAGAGAGAGATGGGGGTAATGTAGGGAAGGAGAGAGAGAGAGATGGGGGTGATGTAGGGAAGGAGAGAGAGAGATGGGGGTGATGTAGGGAAGGAAGAGAGAGAGAGAGATGGGGGTGATGTAGGGAAGGAGAGAGAGATGGGGGGTGATGTAGGGAAGGAGAGAGAGATGGGGGTGATGTAGGGAAGGAGAGAGAGAGAGATGGGGGTGATGTAGGGAAGGAGAGAGAGAGATGGGGGTAATGTAGGGAAGGAGAGAGAGAGAGATGGGGGGTAATGTAAGGAAGGAGAGAGAGAGAGATGGGGGGTGATGTAGGGAAGGAGAGAGAGAGATGGGGGTGATGTAGGGAAGGAGAGAGAGAGATGGGGGGTGATGTAGGGAAGGAGAGAGAGATGGGGGTGATGTAGGGAAGGAGAGAGAGATGATGGGGTGATGTAGGGAAGGAGAGAGAGAGATGGGGGGTGATGTAGGGAAGGAGAGAGAATGGGGGTGATGTATGGAAGGAGAGAGATGGGGGGGTGATGTAGGGAAGGAGAGAGAGAGATGTGGGGTGATGTAGGGAAGGAGAGAGAGATGTGGGGTGATGTAGGGAAGGAGAGAGAGATGTGGGTGATGTAGGGAAGGAGAGAGATGGGGTGATGTAGGGAAGGAGAGAGAGAGATGGGGGTGATGTAGGGAAGGAGAGAGAGAGAGATGGGGGTGATGTAGGGAAGGAGAGAGAGAGAGATGGGGGTGATGTAGGGAAGGAGAGAGAGAGATGGGGGTGATGTAGGGAAGGAGAGAGAGAGAGATGGGGGTGATGTAGGGAAGGAGAGAGAGAGAGATGGGGGTGATGTAGGGAAGGAGAGAGAGAGATGGGGTGATGTAGGGAAGGAGAGAGAGAGATGGGGGGGTGATGTAGGGAAGGAGAGAGAGATGGGGTGATGTAGGGAAGGAGAGAGAGAGATGGGGGCTGATGTAGGGAAGGAGAGAGAGAGATGGGGGTGATGTAGGGAAGGAGAGAGAGAGATGTGGGGTGATGTAGGGAAGGAGAGAGAGAGAGATGGGGGTGATGTAGGGAAGGAGAGAGAGAGAGATGTGGGGTGATGTAGGGAAGGAGAGAGAGAGATGGGGTGATGTAGGGAAGGAGAGAGAGAGAGAGAGATGGGGGGTGATGTAGGGAAGGAGAGAGAGATGGGGGTGATGTAGGGAAGGAGAGAGAGATGGGGGTGATGTAGGGAAGGAGAGAGAGAGATGGGGGTGATGTAGGGAAGGAGAGAGAGAGAGATGGGGGTGATGTAGGGAAGGAGAGAGAGAGAGATGGGGGTAATGTAGGGAAGGAGAGAGAGATGGGGGTAATGTAAGGAAGGAGAGAGAGAGATGTGAGGTGATGTAGGGAAGGAGAGAGAGATGTGGGTGATGTAGGGAAGGAGAGAGGGTGAGATGTGGGCTGATGTAGGGAAGGAGAGAGAGATGGGGGTGATGTAGGGAAGGAGAGAGAGAGATGGGGGTGATGTAGGGAAGGAGAGAGAGATGGGGGGGTGATGTAGGGAAGGAGAGAGAGAGAGATGGGGGGTGATGTAGGGAAGGAGAGAGAGAGAGATGGGGGTGATGTAGGGAAGGAGAGAGAGAGAGATGGGGGTGATGTAGGGAAGGAGAGAGAGAGATGGGGGTGATGTAGGGAAGGAGAGAGAGAGAGAGATGGGGGTGATGTAGGGAAGGAGAGAGAGATGGGGGTGATGTAGGGAAGGAGAGAGAGATGGGGGTGATGTAGGGAAGGAGAGAGAGAGAGATGGGGGTGATGTAGGGAAGGAGAGAGAGAGATGGGGGTAATGTAGGGAAGGAGAGAGAGAGAGATGGGGGGTAATGTAAGGAAGGAAGAGAGAGAGATGGGGGTGATGTAGGGAAGGAGATGGAGATGGGGGTGATGTAGGGAAGGAGAGAGAGAGATGGGGGTGATGTAGGGAAGGAGAGAGAGATGGGGGTGATGTAGGGAAGGAGAGAGGATGGGGTGATGTAGGGAAGGAGAGAGAGGGGGGTGATGTAGGGAAGGAGAGAGAGATGGGGGTGATGTAGGGAAGGAGAGAGAGATGGGGGTGATGTAGGGAAGGAGAGAGAGATGGGGTGATGTAGGGAAGGAGAGAGAGAGGGGTGATGTAGGGAAGGAGAGAGATGTGGGTGATGTAGGGAAGGAGAGAGAGATGGGGGTGATGTAGGGAAGGAGAGAGAGAGATGGGGGTGATGTAGGGAAGGAGAGAGAGAGAGATGGGGGTGATGTAGGGAAGGAGAGAGAGAGATGGGGGTGATGTAGGGAAGGAGAGAGAGAGAGATGGGGGTGATGTAGGGAAGGAGAGAGAGATGGGGGTGATGTAGGGAAGGAGAGAGAGAGATGGGGGTGATGTAGGGAAGGAGAGAGAGAGAGATGGGGTGATGTAGGGAAGGAGAGAGAGAGAGATGGGGGGGTGATGTAGGGAAGGAGAGAGAGAGATGGGGGTGATGTAGGGGAAGGATGAGAGAGAAGGAGAGATGGGGGGTGATGTAGGGAAGGAGAGAGAGAGAGATGGGGGAGAGATGAGGGAAGGGAAGGAGAGAGAGAGATGGCGGGTGATGTAGGGAAGGAGAGAGAGAGATGATGGTGATGTAGGGAAGGAGAGAGAGAGAGATGGGGTGATGTAGGGAAGGAGAGAGATGAGAGAGAGAGATGGGGGTGATGTAGGGAAGGAGAGAGAGAGATGGGGGTGATGTAGGAAGGAGAGAGAGAGATGGGGGTGATGTAGGGAAGGAGAGAGAGAGAGAGATGGGGGGTGATGTAGGGAAGGAGAGAGAGATGGGGTGATGTAGGGAAGGAGAGAGAGATGGGGGTGATGTAGGGAAGGAGAGAGAGAGATGGGGGTGATGTAGGGAAGGAGAGAGAGAGAGATGGGGGTGATGTAGGGAAGGAGAGAGAGAGATGGGGGTGATGGGGAAGGAGATGTAGGGAAGGGAAGAGAGAGAGAGATGGGGGTGATGTAGGGAAGGAGGAGAGAGAGATGGGGGTGATGTAGGGAAGGAGAGAGAGAGATGGGGGTGATGTAGGGAAGGAGAGAGAGAGAGATGGGGGTGATGTAGGGAAGGAGAGAGAGAGATGGGGGTGATGTAGGAAGGAGAGAGAGAGAGATGGGGGTGATGTAGGGAAGGAGAGAGAGAGATGGGGGTGATGTAGGGAAGGAGAGAGAGAGATGGGGGGTGATGTAGGGAAGGAGAGAGAGATGGGGGTGATGTAGGGAAGGAGAGAGAGATGGGGGTGATGTAGGGAAGGAGAGAGAGATGTGGGTGATGTAGGGAAGGAGAGAGAGATGGGGGGTGATGTAGGGAAGGAGAGAGAGATGGGGGTGATGTATGGAAGGAGAGAGAGATGGGGGTGATGTAGGGAAGGAGAGAGAGAGATGATGTAGGGAAGGAGAGAGAGATGGGGTGATGTAGGGAAGGAGAGAGAGATGATGGGGTGATGTAGGGAAGGAGAGAGAGAGATGGGGGTGATGTAGGGAAGGAGAGAGAGAGATGGGGGTGATGTAGGGAAGGAGAGAGAGAGATGGGGGTGATGTAGGGAAGGAGAGAGAGAGAGATGGGGGGTGATGTAGGGAAGGAGAGAGAGAGATGGGGGGTGATGTAGGGAAGGAGAGAGAGAGATGGGGGTGATGTAGGGAAGGAGAGAGAGATGATGGGGTGATGTAGGGAAGGAGAGAGAGAGATGGGGGTGATGTAGGGAAGGAGAGAGAGAGAGATGGGGGTGATGTAGGGAAGGAGAGAGAGAGATGGGGGTGATGTAGGGAAGGAGAGAGAGAGATGGGGGTGATGTAGGGAAGGAGAGAGAGAGATGGGGGGTGATGTAGGGAAGGAGAGAGAGAGATGGGGAAGGAGAGAGAGAGAGATGATGTAGGGAAGGAGAGAGAGATGGGGGGTAATGTAGGGAAGGAGAGAGAGATGGGGGTAATGTAGGGAAGGAGAGAGAGAGATGGGGGTGATGTAGGGAAGGAGAGAGAGAGAGATGGGGGTGATGTAGGGAAGGAGAGAGAGAGAGATGGGGGGTGATGTAGGGAAGGAGAGAGAGAGATGGGGGGATGTAGGGAAGGAGAGAGAGATGGGGGGTGATGTAGGGAAGGAGAGAGAGAGATGGGGGTGATGTAGGGAAGGAGAGAGAGAGAGAGAGATGGGGGGTGATGTAGGGAAGGAGAGAGAGAGAGATGGGGGTAATGTAGGGAAGGAGAGAGAGAGATGGGGGATGTGATGTAGGGAAGGAGAGAGAGAGAGATGGGGGTGATGTAGGGAAGGAGAGAGAGAGATGGGGGTGATGTAGGGAAGGAGAGAGAGAGATGGGGGTGATGTAGGGAAGGAGGAGAGAGAGATGGGGGTGATGTAGGGAAGGAGAGAGAGAGGGGGGTGATGTAGGGAAGGAGAGAGAGAGAGATGGGGGGTGATGTAGGGAAGGAGAGAGAGATGGGGGTAATGGGGGTGATGTAGGGAAGGAGAGAGAGATGGGGGTAATGTAGGGAAGGAGAGAGAGAGATGGGGGGTAATGTAGGGAAGGAGAGAGAGAGAGATGGGGGTGATGTAGGGAAGGAGAGAGAGAGATGGGGGGTGATGTAGGGAAGGAGAGAGAGATGGGGGTGATGTAGGGAAGGAGAGAGAGGGGGTGATGTAGGGAAGGAGAGAGATGGGGGTGATGTAGGGAAGGAGAGAGAGATGTGGGTGATGTAGGGAAGGAGAGAGAGAGATGGGGGGTGATGTAGGGAAGGAGAGAGAGATGGGGGGTGATGTATGGAAGGAGAGAGAGATGGGGGTGATGTAAGGAAGGAGAGAGAGAGATGTGGGTGATGTAGGGAAGGAGAGAGAGATGTGGGTGATGTAGGGAAGGAGAGAGAGATGTGGGTGATGTAGGGAAGGAGAGAGAGATGGGGTGATGTAGGGAAGGAGAGAGAGAGATGGGGGTGATGTAGGGAAGGAGAGAGAGAGATGGGGGTGATGTAGGGAAGGAGAGAGAGAGAGATGGGGGGTGATGTAGGGAAGGAGAGAGAGAGATGGGGTGATGTAGGGAAGGAGAGAGAGAGAGATGGGGGTGATGTAGGGAAGGAGAGAGAGAGATGGGGGTGATGTAGGGAAGGAGAGAGAGAGAGATGGGGTGATGTAGGGAAGGAGAGAGAGATGGGGGTGATGTAGGGAAGGAGAGAGAGAGATGGGGGTGATGTAGGGAAGGAGAGAGAGATGATGGTGATGTAGAGAAGGAGAGAGAGAGAGATGGGGGTGATGTAGGGAAGGAGAGAGAGATGGGGGTGATGTAGGGAAGGAGAGAGAGAGATGATGGTGATGTAGGGAAGGAGAGAGAGAGAGATGGGGGGTGATGTAGGGAAGGAGAGAGACAGATGATGGTGATGTAGGGAAGGAGAGAGAGAGTGATGGGTGATGTAGGGAAGGAGAGAGAGAGATATGGGGGTGATGTAGGGAAGGAGAGAGAGAGAGATGGGGGTGATGTAGGGAAGGAGAGAGAGAGATGGGGGTAATGTAGGGAAGGAGAGAGAGATGGGGGTGATGTAGGGAAGGAGAGAGAGAGAGATGGGGGGTGATGTAGGGAAGGAGAGAGAGAGATGGGGGTGATGTAGGGAAGGAGAGAGAGAGATGGGGGTGATGTAGGGAAGGAGAGAGAGATGGGGGTGATGTAGGGAAGGAGATGAGATGTGGGTGATGTAGGGAAGGAGAGAGAGAGATGGGGGTGATGTAGGGAAGGAGAGAGAGATGGGGGTGATGTATGGAAGGAGAGAGAGATGGGGGTGATGTAGGAAGGAGAGAGAGAGATGTGGGTGATGTAGGGAAGGAGAGAGATGTGGGTGATGTAGGGAAGGAGAGAGAGATGTGGGTGATGTAGGGAAGGAGAGAGAGATGTGGGTGATGTAGGGAAGGAGAGAGAGATGGGGGTGATGTAGGGAAGGAGAGAGAGAGATGGGGGTGATGTAGGGAAGGAGAGAGAGATGGGGGTGATGTAGGGAAGGAGAGAGAGAGATGGGGGTGATGTAGGGAAGGAGAGAGAGAGATGGGGGTGATGTAGGGAAGGAGAGAGAGATGATGGGGGTGATGTAGGGAAGGAGAGAGAGAGATGGGGGTGATGTAGGGAAGGAGAGAGAGATGATGGGGGTGATGTAGGGAAGGAGAGAGAGAGATGGGGGTGATGTAGGGAAGGAGAGAGAGAGAGATGGGGGTGATGTAGGGAAGGAGAGAGAGAGAGATGGGGGGTGATGTAGGGAAGGAGAGAGAGAGATGGGGGTGATGTAGGGAAGGAGAGAGAGAGATGATGGTGATGTAGGGAAGGAGAGAGAGAGATGATGGTGATGTAGGGAAGGAGAGAGAGAGAGATGGGGGTGATGTAGGGAAGGAGAGAGAGAGATGGGGGTGATGTAGGGAAGGAGAGAGAGAGATGATGGTGATGTAGGGAAGGAGAGAGAGAGAGATGGCGGGTGATGTAGGGAAGGAGAGAGACAGATGATGGTGATGTAGGGAAGGAGAGAGAGAGTGATGGGTGATGTAGGGAAGGAGAGAGAGAGATATGGGGGGTGATGTAGGGAAGGAGAGAGAGAGAGATGGGGGTGATGTAGGGAAGGAGAGAGAGAGAAATGGGGGTAATGTAGAGAAGGAGAGAGATAGATGGGGGGTAATGTAAGGAAGGAGAGAGAGAGAGATGGGGGTGATATAGGGAAGGAGAGAGAGAGATGGGGGTGATGTAGGGAAGGAGAGAGAGAGATGGGGGGTAATGTAGGGAAGGAGAGAGAAAGATGGGGGTGATGTAGGGAAGGAGAGAGAGAGATGGGGGTGATGTAAGGAAGGAGAGAGAGATAGGGGGTGATGTAGGGAAGGAGAGAGAGAGATGGGGGGTGATGTAGGGAAGGAGAGAGAGAGATGGGGAGTGATGTAGGGAAGGAGAGAGAGAGATGGGGGGTAATGTAGGGAAGGAGAGAGAGATGGGGATGATGTAGGGAAGGAGAGAGAGAGAGATGGGGGGTGATGTAGGGAAGGAGAGAGAGAGATGGGGGTAATGTAGGGAAGGAGAATGGGGGTAATGCAGGGAAGGAGAGAGATAGATGGGGGTAATGTAAGGAAGGAGAGAGAGAGAGATGGGGGTGATATAGGGAAGGAGAGAGAGAGAGATGGGGGGTGATGTAGGGAAGGAGAGAGAGAGATGGGGGGTAATGTAGGGAAGGAGAGAGAAAGATGGGGGTAATGTAGGGAAGGAGAGAGAGAGATGGGGGGTGATGTAAGGAAGGAGAGAGAGATGGGGGTGATGTAGGGAAGGAGAGAGAGAGATGGGGGGTGATGTAGGGAAGGAGAGAGAGAGATGGGGAGTGATGTAGGGAAGGAGAGAGAGAGAGATGGGGGTAATGTAGGGAAGGAGAGAGAGAGATGGGGATGATGTAGGGAAGGAGAGAGAGAGATGGGGGTGATGTAGGGAAGGAGAGAGAGAGATGGGGGTGATGTAGGGAAGGAGAGAGAGAGATGGGGGTGATGTAGGGAAGGAGAGAGAGAGAGATGGGGGTAATGTAGGGAAGGAGAGAGAGAGATGGGGGTGATGTAGGGAAGGAGAGAGAGAGAGATGGGGGTAATGTAGGGAAGGAGAGAGAGATGGGGGTAATGTAGGGAAGGAGAGAGAGAGATGGGGGTATGTAGGGAAGGAGAGAGAGAGATGGGGGTAATGTAGGGAAGGAGAGAGAGAGATGGGGGTAATGTAGGGAAGGAGAGAGAGAGATGGGGGTGATGTAGGGAAGGAGAGAGAGAGATGGGGGTAATGTAGGGAAGGAGAGAGAGAGATGGGGGTGATGTAGGGAAGGAGAGAGAGAGAGATGGGGGTAATGTAGGGAAGGAGAGAGAGAGATGGGGGTGATGTAGGGAAGGAGAGAGAGAGATGGGGGTGATGTAGGGAAGGAGAGAGAGAGAGACGGGGGTAATGTAGGGAAGGAGAGAGAGAGATGGGGGTGATGTAGGGAAGGAGAGAGAGAGAGATGGGGGTAATGTAGGGAAGGAGAGAGAGAGAGATGGGGGTAATGTAGGGAAGGAGAGAGAGAGATGGGGGTAATGTAGGGAAGGAGAGAGAGAGATGGGGGTAATGTAGGGAAGGAGAGAGAGATGGGGGTAATGTAGGGAAGGAGAGAGAGAGATGGGGGTAATGTAGGGAAGGAGAGAGAGAGATGGGGGTAATGTAGGGAAGGAGAGAGAGAGATGGGGGTAATGTAGGGAAGGAGAAAGAGAGATGGGGGTAATGTAGGGAAGGAGAGAGAGAGATGGGGGTAATGTAGGGAAGGAGAGAGAGAGATGGGGGGTAATGTAGGGAAGGAGAGAGAGAGAGATGGGGGCCAAGGGGAAAGTTGTGGAGAAAAAGTGAAGAAGTGAAACCGAGTGGAAAGTGAGAGAGACATTTCACCACTTAAAAATAGGAAGAGAAGAGCCCAGTGGGACTGCCATCACTCTGACAATCTGACAAACCGGACGGATGAGAGGAGGAAGGAGAGAAGAACAGATGGAGAGAAGGAGGAGAGAAAAAGGGAGGGAGACTGAGGAGGTGTGGAGTAAGTCTGCTTTGATGGTGGACATTGGTGCAGAAAATGCGTTCTTACTTTCAATTTAACCTCTAAAATTAAACAATACAGATGGATATTTTGTGAAGATTGTGTTGAGTAATTGATTGGTTGAACAAACACTTTGAAAGTTCCAGAACTAGTTGAACCATCCTGTTATAAGTAATATTATTTCCTTGTTGAGAGGCCACCGTGACAAACCAATCAGGAGGGAGCTGATTGCCTTGGGGACAGGGAGAGCAGGTGTGGGGAGAATTTTGGGCTAGTTGACACCAAAATGAGGCTAGTTGTGAACAAAATGTACACACACACAAAAATCCCAAAAGTGGACCCTGCTAATCGGTCAGGGACTCCATCCCAGGCCCATCATCCCCCACCACACAGAGACCCAGGTGTTGATAGATAGTTAACTCTAGCCAGGCTGTGGGCCAGACACAGGAGGGAAGAGGGGGGAGAGAGGGAGGACAGAGGGGGAGGACAGAGGGGGAGTCAGGGGGGAGAGGGAAGGGAAAGGGGGGCAGGAGAGGGAGGGGAAAGGGGGTGCAGGAGGGGGAGAGGGAAACAGGAGGGG
The DNA here is from genome assembly GCF_021184085.1 of Oncorhynchus gorbuscha. Classification (NCBI taxonomy): domain Eukaryota; kingdom Metazoa; phylum Chordata; class Actinopteri; order Salmoniformes; family Salmonidae; genus Oncorhynchus; species Oncorhynchus gorbuscha. Next base: position 2,577,757 of record NC_060197.1, read on the forward strand.
AGAGGGGGAGGGGAAAAGGGGGAGACAGGAGGGGAGAGAGAAAAAGCGGGAGACAGGAGGGGGAGAGGGGGAGGGGAAAAGAGGGAGACAGAAGGGGAGAGGGGGAGGGGAAAAGAGGGAGACAGGAGGGGAGAGAGGGAGGGGAAAGGGGAGACAGGAGGGGAGAGAGGGAGGGGAAAAGAGGGAGACAGGAGGGGAGAGAGGGAGGGGAAAAGAGGGAGACAGGAGGGGAGAGAGGGAGGGGAAAAGAGGGAGACAGGAGGGGGAGAGAGGGAGGGGAAAAGAGGGAGACAGGAGGGGGAGAGAGGGAGGGGAAAAGAGGGAGACAGGAGGGGGAGGGGGAGAAAAGAGGAGACAGGAGGGGGAAAAGGGGAAAAGAGGGAGACAGGAGGGGGAGAGAGGGAGGGGAAAAGAGGGAGACAGGAGGGGGAGAGAGGGAGGGGGAAAGAGGGAGACAGGAGGGGAGAGAGGGAGGGGGGAAAGAGGGAGACAGGAGGGGGAGAGAGGGAGGGGAAAAGAGGGAGACAGGAGGGGGAGAGAGGGAGGGGAAAAGAGGGAGACAGGAGGGGGAGGGAAAAGAGGGAGGGGAAAAGAGGGAGACAGGAAGGGGAGAGGGAGGGGAAAGAGGGAGACAGGGGGAGAGAGGGGAAAAGAGGGAGACAGGAGAGGGAGAGAGGGAGGGGAAAAGAGGGAGACAGGAGGGGGAGAGAGGGAGGGGAAAAGAGGGAGACAGGAGGGGAGACTGTATCACAATTCCAGTGGGTCAAAAGTTGACATACACAAAGTTGACTGTGCCTTTAAACAGCTTGGAAAATTCCAGAAAATGATGTCATGGCTTTTGAAGCTTCTGATAGGCTAATTGACAGCATTTGATGTATTTCAAGGACTACCATCAAACTCAGTGCCTCTTTGCTTGACATCATGGGAAAATCAAAAGAAATCAGCCAAGACCTCAGAACAAAAAAATTGTAGACCTACACAAGTCTGGTTCATCCTTGGGAGCTATTTCCAAATGCCTGAAGGTACCACGGCCACTCAGGTACCAAGGTACCACTCAGCAAGGAAGAATGCACTGCTCCAAAACCACCATAAAAAGCCAGACTACGGTTTGGTCCTCTGGTCTGATAAGACAAAAATAATACTGTTTGGCCATAATGACCATTGTATGTTTGGAGGAAAAAGGGGGAGGCTTACAAGCCGAAGAACATCATCCCAACCGTGAAGCATGGCAGCATTATGTTGTAGAGGTGCTTTGCTGCAGGAGGGACTGGTGCACTTCACAAAATAGATGGCATCATGAGGCTGGAAAATTATGTGGATATATTGAAGCAACATCTCAAAGACATCAGTCAGGAAGTTAAAGCTTGGTCGCAAATGGGTCTTCCAAATAGACAATGACCCCAAGCATACTTGGTATTGGAGTGGCCATCACAAAGCCCTGACCTCAATCCCATAGAAAATTTGTGGGCAGAATAGAAAAAGCAGAATTGAAAAAGCGTGTGTGAGCAAGGAGGCCTATAAACCTGACTCAGTTACACCAGCTCTGTCAGGAGGAATGGGCCAAAATTCACCCAACTTATTGTGGGAAGCTTGTAGAAAGCTACCTGAAACGTTTGACCTAAGTTAAACAATTTAAAGGCAATGCTACCGAATACTAATTGAGTGTATGTAAACTTCTGACCTACTGGGAATGTGATGAAAGAAATAAAAGCTGAAATACATCATAGTCTCTGCTATTATTCTGACATTTCACATTCTTAAAATAAAGTGGTGACCCTAACTGACCTAAAACAGGGAATATTTACTTCGATTAAATGTCAGGAATTGTGAAAAAAATTAGTTTAAATGTATTTGGCTAAGGTGTATGTAAATTCTGACTTCAACTGTAGATAGTGAGAAAGATAGATAGTCAGAAAGACAGACAGTCAGAAAGACAGACAGTGAGAAAGAAAGACAGTGAGAAAGACAGACAGTGAGAAAGACAGACAGTCAGACAGTCAGAAAGACAGTCAAAGATTGACAGTGAGAAAGACAGACAGTCAGAAAGACAGATAGTCAGAAAGACAGACAGTCAGAAAGACAGACAGTGAGAAAGACAGACAGTCAGACAGTCAGAAAGACAGTCAAAGATTGACAGTGAGAAAGACAGACAGACAGATAGTCAGAAAGACAGATAGTCAGAAAGACAGATAGTCAGAAAGATAGATCGTGAAAGAGAGCATGTGGTCGAGAGAGATACTATGTGGTGCTCACAGCAACAACGACAAACACACACCAAGCGCAAAACGGAAGACGACATCCTCTAATCTCTATTAGTCATGGAAATACATAAACATATTGCTACATGGCCAAGCAGAGCTGCATTCTGCTGGGTGATGTATATTAACTGAGGGTTTCAGAGGCAACAAGCCATGCAAACTGGGAAACAGGCCATTAGAGTGACTTATGTTTGAGACAGGGCAATTATAGCATAGTATACTGGCACTCCATAACAATGGTTATCAGTTAAAGTAATGACAGGAGGTGTAGGAATACAAGTGAAAGGGGGAGGTGTGTGCGTACCTGTGACAGGCTGGAGAAGCCCAGGTTGTGACAACCGTTGCAGGGTGTGAGGGCCTCCCAGAACCCAGCGGGGCCACAGCTCTTCTCCCCCTCCTCTTCCTCCTGAGCCGGGGGAAGTGGGGGAGTGGGCCGCTGCAGAGAGATACAATACACACAGTTCATTTAAAACACACACTCACAACACACACACACACACTGAATCTCACACAGCACTACTCCAGATCACTACAGAGAAACACAATACCATATTGAAGATGTAAAAAATGTGTTGGTCTGATATGTACGAGGAAGTGAATCCAGATGCAGAACTGGAAGTCTTTTGAAAACTATTCATGCAAATTGTTGACAAGCACCTGTTAAGAAACTAAACGTGGGAACTGTTAGATCCTCCTGGATTGATGACGAACTGAAACATTTTATGTTTCAAAGAGATTATGCAAAAGAGGTGGCAAACAAGTCAGGCTGCTCTGCCGATTGGTCAAGATAATGTCAATTGAGAAATGTTGAAACTAAACTAAACAAAAAGAAGAAAGTATTACCAAACAAAGATAAATGACAAAAAAAAACAATTCATCTCCATCATTCACTGAAGTTGATGGGCCTTTCATAACAAAACCTTTTGGTATTGCCAATAATTTCAAATGACTATTTTCACTAGTAGTGGAAAAACTCAGAAGTGAAACAGTAAACCATCATATTTTGGTATAAAGTATTTAATAATGAAGGAGAAGGATTGCTGTTTTCAATTCAGTCAAGTTAGTTTGGGAGAGGTGGAAAAACAGTTTTTATCCATCAATAATGACAAGCCTCCAGGTATAGACAACCTTGATGGTAAACTATTGAATGGTAGCAGACTGTATCACCACCCCTATTGGCTAGATCTTTAACCAAAGCCTGAAGGAGTGTGTGTGTCCACAGGTTTGGATGGAAGTAAAAGTAATTCCACTGCCTAAAAATGGAAAAGCACCCTTTGCTGGCGCTAACAGCCGCCCAATCAGTTTGCTGCCTATTTTTAGTTAACTGATGGAGATAATTGTGTTTGAACAAATACAACACTATTTTTCAGAGAACAAGTTAACTACTGATTCAGCATGCACATAGAGAAGGACATTCAACTTGTACTGCACTGACTCAAATGACTGATTGGTTAAAATAAATGTATAATAAGATGATAGTTGGAGCTGTATTGTTAGATTTCAGTGCAGCCTTTGATGTTGTTGATCATACATTATTATTGAAAACAACGCACTTGGTATGGCTTTACATCACCTGCCAACACATGGTTGGAGAGTTATTTATCCAATAGAACCCAGTGTTCTTCAATGGAATCTTCTTTAACATCAGATATCTACAATGAGGTATCCCTCAGGGCAGTTGCCTTGGGTCGTTACTCTTCTCTATTTTAACAAATTATTTGCCGTAGGTCTTACACAAAACTAGAATGCCTACATATGCGGATGATTTCACACTCTACAGCACTCAAAGCCAGTGAGCTCACTGAAATTCTAAATAAGGAAACAGTCAGTAGCAAAACTGCAGCTTGCTCATAAACAAAGCAGAACGCTTAACTGCACATACAGAACTAACACCAACAACATGCATGCTAGTCTTTCCTAGTTGAGGGTTGACACGAGATGAACTGCTTCTCCTGGTTTTAATGAGAAATATTACTGTGACGAAAATACCTGTCTGGATAATCAAATAACGTTCAGCTCAGACACTCATTCACACCCCACAAGACATCCCACCAGGGGTCTCTTCACAGTCCCCAAGTCCAAAACAAATTCACAAATTTTATACAGAGCCATGATCGCACGGAACTCTCTTCGATCTCCCATTACTCAAACAGCAAAAGGACCTTAAAAAATACTGATTAAAAAAACAACTCATGGACTGGCGGAGACAAACACACACACATAATTTTTGTTGCATTGTTTGTATATAATTGTATTTAAAATGTGTGTGACTTTCCTTGTTACTTTGTAATGTTCAGTGTTTTTTGTGGACCCCTGGAAGAGCAGCAACTGCTTCTGCAAAAGCTACTGGGGATCCTGACAAACAAATAATACACACACACGTGCACGCTAACACACACAATATGCCCTTTTCACAGGGTCTGTATTGCCAAGAGGATATATGTTTAGACAGGTCTTGTGAAAGGGGTATTGTCTCCTGATAATAGCAGTGACCCAAATGATGCAGAGGGAAAGCCCAAGGTCCCAGTGAGATTGAGAGGCAGAGAGGCAGGGGAAATGGAGAAAGAGCAAGACAGCAACAGAGAGAGAGAAAGGATGATAGAGAGGGGCAGATGGAGTAAGGAGGAGAGGGAGAGACATTTCTGTAGAAAATAAATGGAAGAACCAGAAGGTCACCAGTCTTATGAGACTAAACAAAATGCAATATAGACATACTCTACAAAACACACAATAATCCTCTCTCTCTCTCTCTCTCTCTCTCTCTCTCTCTCTCTCTCTCTCTCTCTCTCTCTCTCTCTCTCTCTCTCTCTCTCTCTCTCTCTCTCTCTCTCTCTCTCTCTCTCTCTCTCTCTCTCTCTCTCTCTCTCTCTCTCTCTCTCTCTCTCTCTCTCTCTCTCTCTCTCTCTCTCTCTCTCTCTCTCTCTCTCTCTCTCTCTCACCAAGGTCATGCACGGGCCACCAAGGCCATGTCGGTACTCCACCAAGAGGTCCATCACGCCATGTCGGTACGGGCCACCAAGGCCATGTCGGTACGGGCCACCAAGGCCATGTCGGTACGGGCCACCAAGGCCATGTCGGTACGGGCCACCAAGGCCATGTCGGTACGGGCCACCAAGGTCATGTCGGTACGGGCCACCAAGGCCATGTCGGTACGGGCCACCAATGAGGTCACATCATTATTAAACAAACATAATGAACACCTATTTGTGACCTGGCTGTTGACTTGTTCTATTCAGTAACCAGCATGTGGATTTCGTTGCCAAGAGGCTTTTCCGTAGCCAGCGAGGCCCTTCTGTAGTGTACAGCAGACGTAGTGAGGAGGGCAGTGGGCTACACACATAGACATCCAACACTTTGTCTATGGTTATACCTCAGCTCTGGAACCAGGAAGTTGATGAGTGTGTCCTACAGCAGATGTGGGAGGTGACCATGTTTTTATTCATCAGTCTGTCTGATGGACAGATGCTGCATCGCTCTCTGACATTTACAGTGTGCCATGCTAATGGAGGTGCATGCATACAAATGAGCACATAGGCCTGTATGGGCGCAGGGGACATATTCACACATCCAGATCCATAGAGAGCCATACAAATGAGCACATAGGCCTGTATGGGCGCAGGGGACATATTCACACATCCAGATCCATAGAGAGCCATACAAATGAGCACATAGGCCTGTATGGGCGCAGGGGACATATTCACACATCCAGATCCATAGAGAGCCATACAAATGAGCACATAGGCCTGTATGGGCGCAGGGGACATATTCACACATCCAGATCCATAGAGAGCCATACAAATGAGCACATAGGCCTGTATGGGCGCAGGGGACATATTCACACATCCAGATCCATAGAGAGCCATACAAATGAGCACATAGGCCTGTATGGGCGCAGGGGACATATTCACACATCCAGATCCATAGAGAGCCATACAAATGAGCACATAGGCCTGTATGGGCGCAGGGGACATATTCACACATCCAGATCCATAGAGAGCCATACAAATGAGCACATAGGCCTGTATGGGCGCAGGGGACATATTCACACATCCAGGCGCAGGGGACATATTCACACATCCAGATCCATAGAGAGCCATACAAATGAGCACATAGGCCTGTATGGGCGCAGGGGACATATTCACACATCCAGATCCATAGAGAGCCATACAAATGAGCACATAGGCCTGTATGGGCCATACAAATGCAGGGGACATATTCACACATCCAGATCCATAGAGAGCCATACAAATGAGCACATAGGCCTGTATGGGCGCAGGGGACATATTCACACATCCAGATCCATAGAGAGCCATAGGCAAATGATCCAGCACATAGGCCTGTATGGGCGCAGGGGACATATTCACACATCCAGATCCATAGAGAGCCATACAAATGAGCACATAGGCCTGTATGGGCGCAGGGGACATATTCACACATCCAGATCCATAGAGAGCCATACAAATGAGCACATAGGCCTGTATGGGCGCAGGGGACATATTCACACATCCAGATCCATAGAGAGCCATACAAATGAGCACATAGGCCTGTATGGGCGCAGGGGACATATTCACACATCCAGATCCATAGAGAGCCATACAAATGAGCACATAGGCCTGTATGGGCGCAGGGGACATATTCACACATCCAGATCCATAGAGAGCCATACAAATGAGCACATAGGCCTGTATGGGCGCAGGGGACATATTCACACATCCAGATCCATAGAGAGCCATACAAATGAGCACATAGGCCTGTATGGGCGCAGGGACATATTCACACATCCAGATCCACATCCAGAGAGCCATACAAATGAGCACATAGGCCTGTATGGGCGCAGGGGACATATTCACACATCCAGATCCATAGAGAGCCATACAAATGAGCACATAGGCCTGTATGGGCGCAGGGGACATATTCACACATCCAGATCCATAGAGAGCCATACAAATGAGCACATAGGCCTGTATGGGCGCAGGGGACATATTCACACATCCAGATCCATAGAGAGCCATACAAATGAGCACATAGGCCTGTATGGGCGCAGGGGACATATTCACACATCCAGATCCATAGAGAGCCATACAAATGAGCACATAGGCCTGTATGGGCGCAGGGGACATATTCACACATCCAGATCCATAGAGAGCCATACAAATGAGCACATAGGCCTGTATGGGCGCAGGGGACATATTCACACATCCAGATCCATAGAGAGCCATACAAATGAGCACATAGGCCTGTATGGGCGCAGGGGACATATTCACACATCCAGATCCATAGAGAGCCATACAAATGAGCACATAGGCCTGTATGGGCGCAGGGGACATATTCACACATCCAGATCCATAGAGAGCCATACAAATGAGCACATAGGCCTGTATGGGCGCAGGGGACATATTCACACATCCAGATCCATAGAGAGCCATACAAATGAGCACATAGGCCTGTATGGGCGCAGGGGACATATTCACACATCCAGATCCATAGAGAGCCATACAAATGAGCACATAGGCCTGTATGGGCGCAGGGGACATATTCACACATCCAGATCCATAGAGAGCCATACAAATGAGCACATAGGCCTGTATGGGCGCAGGGGACATATTCACGCATCCAGATCCATAGACAGCCATATAAATAAGTACGAGACACACACATACAGACACTGACCATGAAGACACAAAATCTAATACATACTGTTCGTAACCCTCTCCATTACATGTGCTCTCTGTGTGTTTGTGTGTGTGTGTGTGCTTGCGCCTACATCGTCGCCTCAGTGTGTAACTGATTGAGACGTGTTTGTGCTTCTTTTAAACCAAGGCAAGGCCTGCCCAGAGGCTGTTACTCCATCAAGCCACCCACTCCCACCACACACACAGCGACAGTGGTTTGATTCAGACCAGATCAATTCCTGTTAGTGTGCCGCGCCAAACGCCACAGGTATCAATCTCCCTGGAAACGAGAGAAACTGGACCCCTGTCGCCATGATGAAAGCCCTTCTACCAATCAGCTCTCAGGGGTAACCAAGGCCTTGTTCTAGTGCTAAAACACGCAGCCTTCCTTCCTACCTTACTGCCTTCCTTCAAGTGAATTCCAGCAGAATCACTGATTTGATGTAAAGCAAGGATTCCATTACATAGCTGTCACCGATCCAGTCATGTCAGATCAGTGGTTACTTTACAGAAGGAAGGAGGATGTTCTGTACTGAACAGAAATGTACAGTGCATTCTGAAAGTATTCCAACACATTACTTTTTTCCCTCTTCAATCTACACACAATACCCCATAATGACAAAGAGAAAACAGTTTTCATTTTATTTTAGCAAATGTATTAGAAATTTAAAACAGGAATACCTTATTTACACAAGTATTCAGACCCTTGAAAAATGAAATGTAGCTCAGGTGCAACCCGTTTTCCATGGATCATCCTTGAGAAGTTTCTACAACTTGGAGTCCATCTGTGGTCAATTCTATTGATTGGACATGATTTGGAAAGGCACAAACCTGTCTATATAAGGTCCCACAGTTGACAGTGCATGAAGCAAAAACCAAGCCATGAGGTGGAAGGAATTGTCATAAGAGCTTGTGTTGGGCACAGGTCTGGGGAAGGGTACCAAAAAATGTCTGCAACATGAAGGTCCCCAAGAACACAGTGGACTCAATCATTCTAAAATGGAAGAAGTTTGGAACCACCAAGACTCTTCCTAGAGCTGGCCGCCCAGCCAGACTGAGCAATCGGGGAGAAGGGCCTTGGTTCGGGAGGTGACCAAGAAAACAATGGTCACTCTGACAGAGCTCCAGAGTTCCTCTGTGGAGATGGTGGAACCTTCCAGAAGGATAACCATTTCTGCAGCACTCCACCTATCAGGCCTTTATGGTTGAGTGGCCCAGCCAGATCCCAGAGATGTTCCATACGAACGAAAAACGTTCACAAATTTGTTTACATCCTTGTTAGTGAGAATGTATCGTTTAACATGACAATCCACCACCTGACAGGTATGGGATATCAAGAACCTGATTAAACAGCATGTCATTACACAGGTGGACCCTGTGCTGGGGACAAAAGGCCACTAAAAATGTGCAGTTTTGTCACACAACATAATGCCACAGGTGTCTCAAGTTTTGAGGGAGTGTGCAATTGGCATGCTGACTGCAGGAATGTCCACAAGAGCAATTGCCAGAGAATGTAATATTAATTTCTCTACCATAAGCCGCCTCCAATGTTGTTTTAGAGAATTTGGCAGTAGGTCCAACAGGCCTCGCAACCGCAGACCATGTGTAACCACGCCAACCCAGGACCTCCTCAACCGCAGACCATGTGTAACCACGCCAACCCAGGACCTCCTCAACCGCAGACCATGTGTAACCACGCCAACCCAGGACCTCCCACGCCAACCCAGGACCTCAACCGCAGACCATGTGTAACCACGCCAACCCAGGACCTCCTCAACCGCAGACCATGTGTAACCACGCCAACCCAGGACCTCCTCAACCACAGACCATGTGTAACCACGCCAACCCAGGACCTCCTCAACCGCAGACCATGTGTAACCACGCCAACCCAGGACCTCCTCAACCACAGACCATGTGTAACCACGCCAACCCAGGACCTCCTCAACCGCAGACCATGTGTAACCACGCCAACCCAGGACCTCCACATCTGACTTCTTCACCTGCGGGATCATCTGAGACCAGCCACCTGGACAGATGATGAATCTGTGGGTTTGCATAACTGAAGAATTTCTGCACAAACTATCAGAAACCGTCTAAGGGAAGCTCATCTGCGTGCTCGTCGTCCTCACCAGGGTCTTGACCTGACTACAGTTCAGCGTCGTAACTTCGTAACTTCAGTAGGCAAATGCTCTCCTTCGATGGTCACTTCCCTGGAGAAGTGGGCTCTTCACAGTTGAATACCGGTTTCAACTGTACCAAGCAGATGTGTGGGCGAGAGGTTTGCTGATGTCAACGTTGTGAACAGAGTGCTGCATGGTGGCAGTGAGGTTATGGTATGGACAGGCATAAGTTACGGACAACAAACACTTGTATTTATTGATGGCAATTTGAATGCACAGAGATACTGTGACGAGTTCCTGAGGACCGTTGTCGTGCCATTCATTCGTCTCCTTCACCTCAAGTTTCAGCATGTCGCAAGGATCTGTACACAATTCCTGGAAGCTGAAAATGTCCCAGTTCCTTCATGGCCTGCATACCCAGACAGGTCACCCATTGAGCACGTGTGAGATGCTCTGGATCGACGTGTACGACAGTGTGTTCGAGTCCCCGCCAATATCCAGCAACTTCACACAGCAATTGATGAGGAGTGGGACAACATTCCACAGCCCACAATCATCATCCTGATCAACTCTATTCGCAGCGTGAGGCAGCGTGAGGCAAATGGTGGTCACTCCAGGTGCTGACTGGTTTTCTGATCTCTGCCCCTACTTTATGTTTAAGGTATCTGTGACTAATAGATGTTTCTGTTTTCCCAGTCATGTGAAATCAAAAGATTACGCCCTAATTTATTTATTTCAATTGACTGATTTCCTTACATGAACGGTAACCCAGTAAAATCTTTGAAATTGTTGAATGTTGAGTTTATGTTTTTGCTCAGTAAACATGTCTGCCTTACAGCATGTCTGAGACTGCCCTCTCCTGGTGACTAAATGCTACTACAGTAATTGACCCCAGAGTGATGCAGTAGAACATGGTTTTCCAATCTAAGAATAACAATAAGACCGTACCCAAAATTGCAAAAATGGTCCTCACCCTCCACATCCTCCTTGATTACCCCTGGTCCCATCCACCCTCCCTGATCCAAAATGGTCCCCACCCTCCACATCCCCCTTGATTACCCCTGGTCCCATCCTCGCTCCCTGATCCAAAATGGTCCCATCCACCCTCCACATCCCCCTTGATTACCCCTGGTCCCATCCACCCTCCCTGATCCAAAATGGTCCCCACCCTCCACATCCCCCTTGATTACCCCTGGTCCCATCCTCGCTCCCTGATCCAAAATGGTCCCATCCACCCTCCACATCCCCCTTGATTACCCCTGGTCCCATCCACCCTCCCTGATCCAAAATGGTGCTCACCTTTCTGACTCTGCTCAGGGTGCCGTTACTGCGTCGTTCCTCGTCTGATAGGTGACCGCTGCCAAAGCTCTCCATGGAATGAGAGTGGGATGAGATGGTCTGGCAGAGCTCCTAAGTAGAGGAGAGTGGAGTCGGGTACTAATTTAATGACTTGGTTTGATCACCACAAGCATCAGCAATGATTCCAAAGACAACACAAGGATCTATAAGATAAAGATGAAGAGAATAACAACATAACACACCTCAAAGGAGTAGTCTCTGTCCCGACACATCTTCATCTCATTCAGCAGCTTGGAGAGCTCCCCTGTCACAGCATCATCTGGGGAGGAGGAGGGGGGGGGGATGGGGGAGAGGGAGGAGTAGAGGGAGCGAAGGAGAGACGAGGGAGAGGAGAGAGATTACAAGGGGAGAGAGATTACAAGGGGAGAGAGAGGGGAGATATGGGGAGAGAGAGACGGGAGAGAGAGGAGATGGAGAGATATGGGGAGAGAGGAGATGGAGAGATATGGGGAGAGAGAGGAGATGGAGAGATATGGGGAGAGAGAGGAGATGGAGAGATATGGGGAGAGAGAGGAGATGGAGAGATATGGGGAGAGAGGAGAGGAGATGGAGAGATATGGGGAGAGAGAGGGAGAGATATGGGGAGAGAGATGGGAGATGGAGAGATATGGGGAGAGAGGAGATGGAGAGATATGGGGAGAGAGAGGAGATGGAGAGATATGGGGAGAGAGAGGAGATGGAGAGATATGGGGAGAGAGGAGATGGAGAGATATGGGGAGAGAGAGGAGATGGAGAGATATGGGGAGAGAGGAGATGGAGAGATATGGGGAAAGAGGAGATGGAGAGATATGGGGAGAGAGAGGAGATGGAGAGATATGGGGAGAGAGAGGAGATGGAGAGATATGGGGAGAGAGAGGAGATGGAGAGATATGGGGAGAGAGAGGAGATGGAGAGATATGGGGAGAGAGAGGAGATGGAGAGATATGGAGAGAGAGAGGAGATGGGGAGATATGGGGAGAGAGGAGATGGAGAGATATGGGGAGAGAGAGGAGATGGAGCGATATGGGGAGAGAGAGGAGATGGAGAGATATGAGGAGAGAGGAGATGGAGAGATATGGGGAGAGAGGAGATGGAGAGATATGGGGAGAGAGAGGAGATGGAGAGATATGGGGAGAGAGAGGAGATGGAGAGATATGGGGAGAGAGGAGATGGAGAGATATGGGGAGAGAGATGGGGAGATGGAGAGATATGGGGAGAGAGGAGATGGAGAGATATGGGGAGAGAGGAGATGGAGAGATATGGGGAGAGAGAGGAGATGGGGAGATATGGGGAGAGAGGAGATGGAGAGATATGGGGAGAGAGAGGAGATGGAGAGATATGGGGAGAGAGGAGATGGAGAGATATGGGGAGAGAGAGAGGGGAGAGAGAGGAGATGGAGAGATATGGGGAGAGAGAGGAGATGGAGAGATATGGGGAGAGAGAGGAGATGGAGAGATATGGGGAGAGAGAGTAGATGGAGAGATATGGGGAGAGAGAGGAGATGGGGAGATATGGGGAGAGAGAGGAGATGGAGAGATATGGGGAGAGAGAGGAGATGGAGAGATATGGGGAGAGAGAGATGGAGATGGAGAGATATGGGGAGAGAGAGATGGAGAGATATGGGGAGAGAGAGGAGATGGAGAGATGAGGAGAGAGAGGAGATGGAGAGATATGGGGAGAGAGAGGAGATGGAGAGATATGGAGAGAGAGAGGAGATGGGAGAGGGGAGAGAGAGAGAAGATGGGAGAGGGGGAGAGAGAAGATGGGGAGAGAGAGGGAGAGATATGGGGAGAGAGGAGATGGAGAGATATGGGGAGAGAGAGGAGATGGAGAGATATGGAGAGAGAGAGATGGAGATGGAGAGATATGGGGAGAGAGGAGATGGAGAGATATGGGGAGAGAGAGGAGATGGAGAGATATGGGGAGAGAGAGATGAGATGGGGAGAGATATGGGGAGAGAGAGATGGATGGAGAGATATGGGGAAAGAGAGGAGATGGAGAGATATGGGGAGAGAGAGGAGATGGAGAGATATGGAGAGAGAGAGGAGATGGGAGAGGGGGAGAGAGAGAGATGGGAGAGGGGGGAGAGAGAGAAGATGGGGAGAGAGAGGGGAGATATGGGGAGAGAGGAGATGGAGAGATATGGGGAGAGAGAGGAGATGGAGAGATATGGAGAGAGAGAGAGGAGATGGAGAGATATGGGGAGAAAGAGGAGATGGAGAGATATGGGGAGAGGAGATGGGAGAGGGGGAGAGAGAGGAGATGGGAGAGGGGGAGAGAGAGAAGATGGGAGAGGGGGAGAGAGAGAAGATGGGAAAGGGGGAGAGGAGATTGTGTATAGTCAAAGGAAGGGGGAAAAAATACAATATGTTTTCAACAATTAGCGTTAATTGTGACATGTAAGGCTGTTAAAGAATGGAGAGGTGAGAAAGAGAGCTGAAGTCAAAAGAGAAGAATCCTCTTTCTCTATCACTCTCTCTCTTTCAATCTACTTTTCTCTGTGGCCTCTTTCGGAATCAGTATCTAGCTTCTGCCACTGTGGCACACACACATCTTGGAGTGACCTGCTCACCGATGGTATTTCCTTCAGTGAAAACAGCTAGAGACAGAGTACTATAGTACATAATGATGATGGATCAAACTGTTTTTTTTTCTACTGAACAAATTACCTAAAGAGAGCAGACCTGGCCAAATACACGTCAACACCTTAATATGTTCCTCTCTGTGTGGCGGCGTTCTAATCCTGGAAGTAGTTCCTCCGGTCTGCCCCCGTTCACTGGCCTTCACAGACCTGAAAGTACCACTCTCACCCTCCCCCTCCCTCTCTCCTTTCTCCACCACACCCTCTCCCCTCCTTTCTCCACCACACTCTCTCCCCTACTTTCTCCACCACACCCTCTCTCCTCCTTTCTCCACCACACCCTCCCTCTCTCCTTAACACCCTCCCTCTCTCCTTTCTCCACCACACCCTCCCTCTCTCATTTCTCCACCACACCCTCCCTCTCTCCTTTCTCCACCACACCCTCTCCCCTCCTTTCTCCACCACACCCTCTCTCCTCCTTTCTCCACCACACCCTCCCTCTCTCCAACACCCTCCCTCTCTCCTTTCTCCACCACACCCTCCCTCTCTCATTTCTCCACCACACCCTCCCTCTCTCCTTTCTCCACCACACCCTCTCCTCCTTTCTCCACCACCCCTCTCTCCTCCTTTCTCCACCACACCCCCCTCTCTCCTTAACACCCTCCCTCTCCTCCTTTCTCCACCACACCCTCCCTCTCCCCTTTCTCCACCACACCCTCCCTCTCTCCTCCTTTCTCCACAACACCTTCTCTCCTCCTTTCACCACAACACCCTCTCTCTCTCCTCCTTTCTCCACAACACCCTCCCTCTCTCTCCTTTCTCCACAACACCCTCCCTCTCTCCTTTCTCCACAACACCCTCCCTCTCTCCTTTCTCCACAACACCCTCCCTCTCTCCTTTCTCCACAACACCCTCCCTCTCTCCTTTCTCCACAACACCCTCCCTCTCTCCTTTCTCCACAACACCCTCCCTCTCTCCTTTCTCCACAACACCCTCTCCTCTCTCCTTTCTCCACAACACCCTCTCTCTCTCCTCCTTTCTCCACAACACCCTCCCTCTCTCCTTTCTCCACAACACCCTCCCTCTCTCCTTTCTCCACAACACCCTCCCTCTCTCCTTTCTCTACCACACCCTCCCTCTCTCCTTTCTCCACCACACCCTCTCTCCTCCTTTCTCCACAACACCCTCCCTCTCTCCTTTCTCCACAACACCCTCCCTCTCTCCTTTCTCCACAACACCCTCCCTCTCTCCTTTCTCCACAACACCCTCTCTCCTCCTTTCTCCACAACACCCTCCCTGTCTCCCTCCCTCTCTCCACCATTCCCTCTCACCCTACAATAAAATGTGTTCAGGCGTGCACGAGCTGTGCTGAATGTGTATTTTCTGCTCCCTCCCTCTCTCTCCCTGCCTCAATAAAGATAATTAAAGGGGAGTGCGACTGGTGGTGATTGAGAAGAGAGAGAGTGCAGCGGGAATTCTATGAGAGATACCAGTGCACCACTCCAACTCAGCCACAAGGGGCAGTGTTGGATAAGGGGAAAACACTATTGAAGTTGACTGAGGTAGTACAGGTTCATACCAACAGGCAGTGCTCACCATGTGTGTAGTAGATACAGTGCCTTCGGGAATGTATTCAGACCCCGTTACTTCATCCACACTTTGTGTTACGTTACAGCCGTACACTTTTTCCCGTCATCAATCTACACACAATACCCCAGAAATGTTTTGCTAATTTATTAAGAATAAAAAATCTGAAATAGCACATTTAAATAAGTACTCAAAATCAGATCAAAATCAAATCAAATGTATTTGTCACATACACATGGTTAGCAGATGTTAATGTGAGTGTAGCGAAATGCTTGTGCCTCTAGTTCCAACAATGCAGTAATAACCAACGAGTAATCTAACCTAACAATTCCACAACTACTACCTTATACACACAAGTGTAAAGGGATAAAGAATATGTACATGAAGATATATGAATGAGTGATGGTACAGAACGGCATAGGCAAGATACAGTAGATGGTATAGTATATACAGTGCCTTGCGAAAGTATTCGGCCCCCTTGAACTTTGCGACCTTTTGCTACATTTCAGGCTTCAAACATAAAAATATAAAACTGTATTTTTTGTGAAGAATCAACAACAAGTGGGACACAATCATGAAGTGGAATGACATTTATTGGATATTTCAAACTTTTTTAACAAATCAAAAACTGAAAAATTGGGCATACAAAATTATTCAGCCCCTTTACTTTCAGTGCAGCAAACTCTCTCCAGAAGTTCAGTGAGGATCTCTGAATGATCCAATGTTGACCTAAATGACTAATGATGATAAATACAATCCACCTGTGTGTAATCAAGTCTCCGTATAAATGCACCTGCACTGTGATAGTCTCAGAGGTCCGTTAAAAGCGCAGAGAGCATCATGAAGAACAAGGAACACACCAGGCAGGTCCGAGATACTGTTGTGAAGAAGTTTAAAGCCGGATTTGGATACAAAAAGATTTCCCAAGCTTTAAACATCCCAAGGAGCACTGTGCAAGCGATGATATTGAAATGGAAGGAGTATCAGACCACTGCAAATCTACCAAGACCTGGCCGTCCCTCTAAACTTTCAGCTCATACAAGGAGTAGACTGATCAGAGATGCAGTCAAGAGGCCCATGATCACTCTGGATGAACTGCAGAGATCTACAGCTGAGGTGGGAGACTCTGTCCATAGGACAACAATCAGCGTATATTGCACAAATCTGGCCTTTATGGAAGAGTGGCAAGAAGAAAGCCATTTCTTAAAGATATCCATAAAAAGTGTTGTTTAAAGTTTGCCACAAGCCACCTGGGAGACACACCAAACATGTGGAAGAAGGTGCTCTGGTCAGATGAAACCAAAATTGAACTTTTTGGCAACAATGCAAAACGTTATGTTTGGCGTAAAAGCAACACAGCTCATCACCCTGAACACACCACCCCAACTGTCAAACATGGTGGTGGCAGCATCATGGTTTGGGCCTGCTTTTCTTCAGCAGGGACAGGGAAGATGGTTCAAATTGATGGGAAGATGGATGGAGCCAAATACAGGACCATTCTGGAAGAAAACCTGATGGAGTCTGCAAAAGACCTGAGACTGGGACGGAGATTTGTCTTCCAACAAGACAATGATCCAAAACATAAAGCAAAATCTACAATGGAATGGTTCAAAAATAAACATCAAGGTGTTAGAATGGCCAAGTAAAGTCCAGACCTGAATCCAATCGAGAATCTGTGGAAAGAACTGAAAACTGCTGTTCACAAATGCTCTCCATCCAACCTCACTGAGCTCGAGCTGTTTTGCAAGGAGGAATGGGAAAAAATGTCAGTCTCTCGATGTGCAAAACTGATAGACATACCCCAAGCGACTTACAGCTGTAATCGCAGCAAAAGGTGGCGCTACAAAGTATTAACTTAAGGGGGCTGAATAATTTTGCACGTCCAATTTTTCAGTTTTTGATTTGTTAAAAAAGTTTGAAATATCCAATAAATGTCGTACCACTTCATGATTGTGTCCCACTTGTTGTTGATTCTTCACAAAAAAATACAGTTTTATATCTTTATGTTTGAAGCCAGAAATGTGGCAAAAGGTCGCAAAGTTCAAGGGGGCCGAATACTTTCGCAAGGCACTGTACATATGAGATGAGTAATGTAGGGTATATAAACATAAAGTGGCATAGTTTAAAGTGGCTAGTGATACATGTGTTACATTAAGATGGCAAGATGCAGTAGATGATAGAGTACAGTATATACATATGAGATGAGTAATGTAGGGTATGTAAACATTATATTAAGTAGCATTGTTTAAAGTGGCTAGTGATACATTTTTTACATCAATTTCCATAAATGTCCATTATTAAAGTGGCTGGAGTTGAGTCAGTATGTTGGCAGCAGCCGCTCAATGTTAGTGGTGGCTGTTTAACAGTCTGATGGCCTTGAGATAGAAGCTGTTTTTCAGTCTCTCGGTCCCTGCTTTGATGCACCTGTACTGACCTCGCCTTCTGGATGATAGCGGGGTGAACAGGCAGTGGCTCGGGTGGATGTTGTCCTTGATGATCTTTATGGCCTTCCTGTGACATAGGTTGGTGTTGGTGTCCTGGAGGGCAGGTAGTTTGCCCCCGGTGATGCGTTGTGCAGACCTCACTACCCTCTGGAGAGCCTTACGGTTGTGGGAGGAGCAGTTGCCGTACCAGGCGGTGATACAGCCCGACAGGATGCTCTCGTTTGTGAGTGCTTTTGGTGACAAGCTGAATTTCTTCAGCCTCCTGAGGTTGAAGAGGCGCTGCTGCGCCTTCTTCACCACTCTGTTTGTGTGGGTGGACCAATTCAGTTTGTCCGTGATGTGTACGCTGAGGAACTTAAAACTTACTAACCTCTCCACTACTGTCCCGTCGAT
>NC_060197.1:2601149-2634730 GCF_021184085.1 Oncorhynchus gorbuscha
TGATATCCCTTTCAATGGTCAATAGAGATGCATAGGAACGCAGAGGTTTCAAAATAAGAGTCACTTCCTGATTGGATTTTTCTCAAGCTTTCATCTGCAATATCAGTTCTGTTATACTCACTGACAATATTTTTACAGTTTTGGAAACTTTAGAGTGTTTTCTATCCTAAGCTGTCAATTATATGCATATTCTAGCATCTGGTCCTGAGAAATAGCCCGTTTACTTTGGGAACGTTATTTTTCCAAAATATAAATAGTGCCCCCTAGCTTTAAGAGGTTTGCGTGTGTGTGTTAATGCATGTGTGTGTTAATGCGTGTGTGTGGTTAATGCATGTGTGTGGTTAATGCGTGTGTGGTTTTAATGCGTGTGTGTGGTTTTACTGCGTGTGTGGTTTTACTGCGTGTGTGTGGTTAATGCATGTGTGTGGTTAATGCATGTGTGGTTAATGCATGTGTGTGGTTAATGCATGTGTGTGGTTAATGCATGTGTGTGGTTAAAGCGTGTGTGGTTTTAATGTGTGTGTGTGGTTTTAATGCGTGTGTGTGGTTTTAATGCGTGTGTGTGGTTTTAATGCGTGTGTGTGGTTTTAATGCGTGTGTGGTTTTAATGCGTATGTGTGGTTTTAATGTGTGTGTGTGGTTTTAATGCGTGTGTGGTTTTAATGCGTGTGTGGTTTTAATGCGTGTGTGTGGTTTTAATGCATGTGTGTGGTTAATGCGTGTGTGGTTTTAATGCGTGTGTGTGGTTTTAATGCGTGTGTGGTTTTAATGCGTGTGTGTGGTTAATGCATGTGTGTGTGTTAATGCATGTGTGTGGTTTTAATGTGTGTGTATGTTAATGTGTGTTACCTTGCATGAGTGCAGTGATTTGCTGGGACTTCTGTGCTGGGTGTTCTCTGAGGATCTCCAGAGCTGTCCTTCCCTGGCAGTCTGTGATGTTGGCATCAATACCTGCAACAGACAGACAGAAGACCGAAACCATGGGTCAGACAGGCACCCAGCCGACACCACCCCACACTCACACACGAGCAAGCACACACACAATCTAGCCTCCTGCACACACTCCCTTAACAAGTAAATCTATATACACATTTTAAAGGGGAAGCACTGTAAAGTGTTGCGTGTTGGAGGACAAAGATCCTAAATAGACTCACTTGGAGAAATCATCCATACTGTATTTCTGTCTGACAATTTACTGACAGAGGAAGCTAGCCACGTCCATCCTGTATCTCACACACACACGGATAAAAGAGAAGGTTGGGTGGATGACAGGGGTCAGACAGTAAACCAGCACAGGCCTGTCACTCTCATCTAAATAAGCCCCCTGAACAAAAACAATATGGCCGCCCGGGTTCCTCACAGGAAGTGCAAAAAGACAACAGAGGAAACAGGAAGCGATTGAGGAAAATAAGGGGGGAGAGGAGTGGGAGGTAGGACAAAGACCACACTCTCTCTCCATATCCTCTACTGTCCTTTCTCTCACTCCATATCTTCTCTCTCTCTCTACATACCATCTAATGTCCCCTTCTCTATCTCTCCATATCTTCTCTCTCTACATATCTACTGTCCCCCCCCCTCTCTCTCCATATCATCTACTGCATCTCTGCATATTATCTACTGCCCCCCTCTCTCCCATATGATCTACTGCATCTCTACATATTATCTACTGCCCCCCCTCTCTCCATATGATCTACTGCATCTCTACATATTATCTACTGACCCCCTCTCTCCATATGATCTACTGCATCTCTACATATTATCTACTGACCCCCCTCTCTCCCATATGATCTACTGCATCTCTACATATTATCTACTGACCCCCCTCTCTCCATATGATCTACTGCATCTCTACATATTATCTACTGACCCCCATATGATCTCTCCTCCATATGATCTACTGCATC
Source organism: Oncorhynchus gorbuscha (assembly GCF_021184085.1). Classification (NCBI taxonomy): domain Eukaryota; kingdom Metazoa; phylum Chordata; class Actinopteri; order Salmoniformes; family Salmonidae; genus Oncorhynchus; species Oncorhynchus gorbuscha. The sequence goes on from NC_060197.1 coordinate 2,603,054, forward strand.
TCTACATATTATCTACTGACCCCCCTCTCTCCATATGATCTACTGCATCTCTACATATTATCTACTGACCCCCTCCTCTCTCTCCATATGATCTACTGCATCTCTACATATTATCTACTGACCCCCCTCTCTCCATATGATCTACTGCATCTCTACATATTATCCACTGACCCCCTCCTCTCTCTCCATATGATCTACTGCATCTCTACATATTATCTACTGCCCCCCCTCTCTCTCCATATGATCTACTGCATCTCTACATATTATCTACTGACCCCCTCTCTCTCCATATGATCTACTGCATCTCTACATATTATCTACTGACCCTACATATTATCTACTCTCTCTCTCCATATGATCTACTGCATCTCTACATATTATCTACTGACCCCCTCTCTCTCCATATGATCTACTGCATCTCTACATATTATCTACTGACCCCCTCTCTCTCCATATGATCTACTGCATCTCTACATATTATCTACTGCCCCCTCTCTCTCCATATGATCTACTGCATCTCTACATATTATCTACTGACCCCCCCTCTCTCTCCATATGATCTACTGCATCTCTACATATTATCTACTGCCCCTCTCTCTCCATATGATCTACTGCATCTCTACATATTATCTACTGCCCCCCTCTCTCTCCATATGATCTACTGCATCTCTACATATTATCTACTGACCCCCTCTCTCTCCATATGATCTACTGCATCTCTACATATTATCTACTGCCCCCCCCTCTCTCCATATGATCTACTGCATCTCTACATATTATCTACTGCCCCCTCTCTCTCCATATGATCTACTGCATCTCTACATATTATCTACTGACCCCCCTCTCTCTCCATATGATCTACTGCATCTCTACATATGATCTACTGCATCTCTACATATTATCTACTGCCTCCCATATGATCTCTCTCTCTACATATGATCTACTGCATCTCTCTCCATATGATCTACTGCATCTCTACATATTATCTACTGCCCCCTCTCTCTCCATATGATCTACTGCATCTCTACATATTATCTACTGACCCCCTCTCTCTCCATATGATCTACTGCATCTCTACATATGATCTACTGCATCTCTACATATTATCTACTGCCCCCTCTCTCTCCATATGATCTACTGCATCTCTACATATTATCTACTGCCCCCTCCTCCATATGATCTACTCTCTCTACATATGATCTACTGCCCCCTCTCTACCATATGATCTACTGCCCCCCTCTCTCTCCATATGATCTACTGCATCTCTACATATTATCTACTGCCCCCCTCTCTCTCCATATGATCTACTGCATCTCTACATATTATCTACTGCCCCCTCTCTCCATATGATCTCTCTCCATATGATCTACTGCATCTCTACATATTATCTACTGCCCCCTCTCTCCCATATGATCTACTGCATCTCTACATATTATCTACTGCCCCCCTCTCTCTCCATATGATCTACTGCATCTCTACATATTATCTACTGCCCCCCTCTCTCTCCATATGATCTACTGCATCTCTACATATTATCTACTGCCCCCTCTCTCTCCATATGATCTACTGCATCTCTACATATTATCTACTGCCCCCCTCCTCTCCATATGATCTACTGCATCTCTACATATTATCTACTGCCCCCTCTCTCTCCATATGATCTACTGCATCTCTACATATTATCTACTGCCCCCCCTACTGCATCTCTACATATTATCCTACTGACCCCTCTCTCCATATGATCTACTGCATCTCTACATATTATCTACTGCCCCCCTCTCTCTCCATATGATCTACTGCATCTCTACATATTATCTACTGCCCCCCCTCTCTCCATATGATCTACTGCATCTCTACATATTATCTACTGCCCCCTCTCTCTCTCCATATGATCTACTGCATCTCTACATATTATCTACTGACCCCCTCTCTCCATATGATCTACTGCATCTCTACATATTATCTACTGACCCCCCTCTCTCTCCATATGATCTACTGCATCTCTACATATTATCTACTCTCCATATGATCTACTGCATCTCTACATATTATCTACCCCCTCTCTCCATATGATCTACTGCATCTCTACATATTATCTACTGACCCCCCCTCTCCATATGATCTACTGCATCTCTACATATTATCTACTGACTCTCCATATGATCTACTGCTCTCTCTCCATATGATCTACTGCATCTCTACATATTATCTACTGCCCCCTCTCTCCATATGATCTACTGCATCTCTACATATTATCTACTGCCCCCTCTCTCTCCATATGATCTACTGCATCTCTACATATTATCTACTGCCCCCCCTCTCTCCATATGATCTACTGCATCTCTACATATTATCTACTGACCCCCCTCTCTCTCCATATGATCTACTGCATCTCTACATATTATCTACTGACCCCCTCTCTCTCCATATGATCTACTGATCTCTACATATTATCTACTGCCCCCCTCTCTCTCCATATGATCTACTGCATCTCTACATATTATCTACTGACCCCCCCCTCTCTCTCTCCATATGATCTACTGCATCTCTACATATTATCTACTGCCCCCCCTCTCTCCATATGATCTACTGCATCTCTACATATTATCTACTGCCCCCCTCTCTCCATATGATCTACTGCATCTCTACATATTATCTACTTCCCCCTCTCTCTCCATATGATCTACTGCATCTCTACATATTATCTACTGCCCCCCTCTCTCTCCATATGATCTACTGCATCTCTACATATTATCTACTGACCCCCCTCTCTCCATATGATCTACTTCCCCCCTCTCTCTCCATATGATCTACTGCATCTCTACATATTATCTACTGCCCCCCTCTCTCTCCATATGATCTACTGCATCTCTACATATTATCTACTGCCCCCTCTCTCTCCATATGATCTACTGCATCTCTACATATTATCTACTGCCCCCCTCTCTCTCCATATGATCTACTGCATCTCTACATATTATCTACTGCCCCCCTCTCTCTCCATATGATCTACTGCATCTCTACATATTATCTACTGCCCCCCTCTCTCTCCATATGATCTACTGCATCTCTACATATTATCTACTGCCCCCCTCTCTCTCCATATGATCTACTGCATCTCTACATATGATCTACTGCATCTCTACATATTATCTACTGCATCCCATATTATCTACTCCCCCTCTCTCCATATGATCTACTGCATCTCTACATATTATCTACTGACCCCCTCTCTCTCCATATGATCTACTGCATCTCTACATATTATCTACTGCCCCCCTCTCTCTCCATATGATCTACTTCCCCCTCTCTCTCCATATGATCTACTGCATCTCTACATATATGATCTACTGCATCTCTACATATTATCTACTGACCCCCCCTCTCTCTCCATATGATCTACTGCATCTCTACATATTATCTACTGACCCCCCTCTCTCTCCATATGATCTACTGCATCTCTACATATTATCTACTGCCCCCCTCTCTCCATATGATCTACTGCATCTCTACATATTATCTACTGCCCCCTCTCTCATCTCTCCATCTCTACATATTATCTACTGCATCTCTCTCCATATGATCTACTGCATCTCTACATATTATCTACCCCCCCCTCTCTCTCCATATGATCTACTGCATCTCTACATATTATCTACTGCCCCCCTCTCTCTCCATATGATCTACTGCATCTCTACATATTATCTACTGCCCCCTCTCTCTCCATATGATCTACTGCATCTCTACATATTATCTACTGCCCCCCCTCTCTCTCCATATGATCTACTGCATCTCTACATATTATCTACTGCCCCCCTCTCTCCATATGATCTACTGCATCTCTACATATTATCTACTGCCCCCCCTCTCTCTCCATATGATCTACTGCATCTCTACATATTATCTACTGATATGATCTACTGCATCTCTACATATTATCTACTGACCCCCCTCTCTCTCCATATGATCTACTGCATCTCTACATATTATCTACTGCCCCCCCCTCTCTCTCCATATGATCTACTGCATCTCTACATATTATCTACTGACCCCCCCTCTCTCTCCATATGATCTACTGCATCTCTACATATTATCTACTGCCCCCCTCTCTCCATATGATCTACTGCATCTCTACATATTATCTACTGCATCTCTCTCATATTATCTACTGCATCTCTACATATTATCTACTGCATCTCTCATATGATCTACTGCATCTCTACATATTATCTACTGCATCTCTACATATGATCTACTGCATCTCTACATATTATCTACTGCCCCCCCCTCTCTCTCCATATGATCTACTGCATCTCTACATATTATCTACTGCCCCCTCTCTCTCCATATGATCTACTGCATCTCTACATATTATCTACTGCCCCCCTCTCTCTCCATATGATCTACTGCATCTCTACATATTATCTACTGCCCCCCTCTACTCTCTCCATATGATCTACTGCATCTCTACATATTATCTACTGACCCCCTCTCTCTCCATATGATCTACTGCATCTCTACATATTATCTACTGCATCTCTACATATTATCTACTGCATCTCTACATATTATCTACTGCCCCCTCTCTCCATATGATCTACTGCATCTCTACATATTATCTACTGCCCCCCTCTCTCTCCATATGATCTACTGCATCTCTACATATTATCTACTGACCCCCCTCTCTCTCCATATGATCTACTGCATCTCTACATATTATCTACTGCATCTCTACATATGATCTACTGCATCTCTACATATTATCTACTGACCCCATCTCTCTCCATATGATCTACTGCATCTCTACATATTATCTACTGCCCCCCTCTCTCTCCATATGATCTACTGCATCTCTACATATTATCTACTGACCCCCTCTCTCTCCATATGATCTACTGCATCTCTACATATGATCTACTGCATCTCTACATATTATCTACTGCCCCCCTCTCTCCATATGATCTACTGCATCTCTACATATTATCTACTGCCCCCCTCTCTCTCCATATGATCTACTGCATCTCTACATATTATCTACTGCTCCCCATATGATCTCTCATCTCATATGATCTACTGCATCCCCCTCTCTCTACATATGATCTACTGCATCTCCATATTATCTACTGACCCCCCTCTCTCCATATGATCTACTGCATATATGATCTACTGCATCTCTACATATTATCTACTGACCCCCCTCTCTCCATATGATCTACTGCATCTCTACATATTATCTACTGACCCCCCTCTCTCTCCATATGATCTACTGCATCTCTACATATTATCTACTGCCCCCCTCTCTCTCCATATGATCTACTGCATCTCTACATATTATCTACTGCCCCCCTCTCTCTCCATATGATCTACTGCATCTCTACATATTATCTACTGCCCCCCCTCTCCATCTCTCATATGATCTACTGCATCTCTCCATATGATCTACTGCATCTCTACATATTATCTACTGACCCCCCTCTCTCTCCATATGATCTACTGCATCTCTACATATTATCTACTGCCCCCCCTCTCTCTCCATATGATCTACTGCCCCCCTCTCTCTCCATATGATCTACTGCATCTCTACATATTATCTACTGCCCCCCTCTCTCTCCATATGATCTACTGCATCTCTACATATTATCTACTGCCCCCCTCTCTCTCCATATGATCTACTGCATCTCTACATATTATCTACTGCACTCTCTCCATATGATCTACTGCATCTCTACATATTATCTACTGCCCCCCTCTCTCCATATGATCTACTGCATCTCTACATATTATCTACTGCCCCCCCTCTCTCTCCATATGATCTACTGCATCTCTACATATTATCTACTGCCCCCCTCTCTCTCCATATGATCTACTGCATCTCTACATATTATCTACTGCCCCCCCTCTCTCCATATGATCTACTGCATCTCTACATATTATCTACTGATCCCCCATATTATCTACTCTCTCCATATGATCTACTGCATATGATCTGCATCTCTACATATTATCTACTGCCCCCCCCTCTCTCCATATGATCTACTGCATCTCTACATATGATCTACTGCATCTCTACATATTATCTACTGCATCCCATCTACTCCCCCCCTCCTCTCCATATGATCTACTGCATCTCTACATATTATCTACTGCCCCCCCTCTCTCTCCATATGATCTACTGCATCTCTACATATTATCTACTGACCCCCCTCTCTCTCCATATGATCTACTGCATCTCTACATATTATCTACTGCCCCCCCTCTCCATATGATCTCTCTCCATATGATCTACTGCATCTCTACATATTATCTACTGACCCCCCCTCTCTCTCCATATGATCTACTGCATCTCTACATATTATCTACTGCCCCCCCTCTCTCCATATGATCTACTGCATCTCTACATATTATCTACTGCCCCCCCTCTCTCTCCATATGATCTACTGCATCTCTACATATTATCTACTGCCCCCCCTCTCTCCATATGATCTACTTCATCTCTACATATTATCTACTGCCCCCCCTCTCTCTCCATATGATCTACTGCATCTCTACATATTATCTACTGACCCCCCTCTCTCTCCATATGATCTACTGCATCTCTCCATATTATCTACTGACCCCCCTCTCTCTCCATATGATCTACTGCATCTCTACATATTATCTACTGCCCCCTGACCCTCTCTCCATATGATCTACTGCATCTCTACATATTATCTACTGCCCCCCCTCTCTCCCATATGATTTACTGCATCTCTACATATGATCTACTGCATCTCTACATATTATCTACTGCCCCCCTCTCTCTCCATATGATCTACTGCATCTCTACATATTATCTACTGCCCCCCTCTCTCTCCATATGATCTACTGCATCTCTACATATTATCTACTGCCCCCCCTCTCTCCATATGATCTACTGCATCTCTACATATGATCTACTGCATCTACTGCATCTCATATTATCTACTGCCCCCCTATCTCCATATGATCTACTGCATCTCTACATATTATCTACTGCCCCCCTCTCTCTCCATATGATCTACTGCATCTCTACATATGATCTACTGCATCTCTACATATTATCTACTGCCCCCCTCTCTCTCTCCATATGATCTACTGCATCTCTACATATTATCTACTGCCCCCTCTCTCTCCATATGATCTACTGCATCTCTACATATTATCTACTGCCCCCCCCCTCTCTCCATATGATCTACTGCATCTCTACATATTATCTACTGCCCCCCCCCCTCTCTCTCCATATGATCTACTGCATCTCTACATATTATCTACTGCCCCCCCTCTCTCCCATATGATCTACTGCATCTCTACATATTATCTACTGCCCCCCTCTCTCTCCATATGATCTACTGCATCTCTACATATTATCTACTGACCCCCCTCTCTCCATATGATCTACTGCATCTCTACATATTATCTACTGTCCCCCTCTCTATCCATATCATCTACTGCCCCCCCCCCTCTACCCCTCTCCACATCATCATATGTCTCGCCCCCCTCTCTCTTTCTCTCTCTCCATATCATCATCTGTCTCTGTCCCCCTCCCCATATGATCTACTGCTCTCTACATATCATCTACTGCCCCTTCTCTCTCCCCCTACTGCATATAATTTATCTACTCCCTCTCTCTCGCTCCATATCATCTACTGTCCCCTTCTCTCTCTCTACTGCATCTCTACATATCATCTACTGTTCCCTTCTCTCTCTCATATGATCTCTATCATATTATCTACTGCCCCCCTTCTCTCTCTCTCCCCCATATAATATTACTGTCCCTCTCTCTCTCCATATCATCTACTGTCCCCTCTCTCATATTATATACTGTCCCTCTCTCTCTCTCCATATTATCTACTGTCCCTCTGTCTCTGTCTACATATCATCTACTGCCCCTTCTCTCTCTCCCCATATAATTTACTGTCCCTCTCTCTCCATATGATCTACTGCTCCATATCATCTACTGTCCCCTTCTCTCTCCACATCATCTATGTCTCTACATATTATCTACTCTCTCTCCATATCATCATCTGTCTCTGTCCCCCTCTCCATATGATCTCTGCATCTCTACATATCATCTACTGCCCCTTCTCTCTCCCCTATATAATTTACTGTCCCTCTCTCTCGCATATCATCTACTGTCCCCTTCTCTCTCTCTACTGCATCTCTACATATCATCTACTGTCCCCTTCTCTCCATATGATCTCTGCATCTCTACATATCATCTACTGTCCCCTTCTCTCTCTCTCGCTCTCTACATATCATCTACTGTCCCCTTCTCTCTCTCTCGCTCTCTACATATCATCTACTGTCCCCTTCTCTCTCTCTCGCTCTCTACATATCATCTACTGCCCCTTCTCTCTCTCTCGCTCTCTACATATCATCTACTGTCCCCTTCTCTCTCTCTCGCTCTCTACATATCATCTACTGTTCCCTTCTCTCTCTCTCGCTCTCTACATATCATCTACTGCCCCTTCTCTCTCCATCTCTCTACCCCCATATAATTTACTGTCCCTACTGCTCTCTCCACATCATCTACTGTCCCCCTCTCTCCATATTATATACTGTCCCTCTCTCTCTCCATATTATCTACTGTCCCTCTGTCTCTGTCTACATATCATCTACTGCCCCTTCTCTCTCTCCCTACTGCATATAATTTACTGTCCCTCTCTCTATGATCTACTGCTCTCATATCATCTACTGTCCCCTTCTCTCTCCACATCATCTACTGTCCCCCTCTCTCCATATTATATACTGTCCCTCTCTCTCTCTCCATATTATCTACTGTCCCTCTGTCTCTGTCTACATATCATCTACTGCCCCTCTCTCCATCTCCCCCATATAATTTACTGTCCCTCCATCTCTCTCTCTACATCATCTACTGTCCCCCTCTCTCCATATTATATACTGTCCCTCTCTCTCTCCATATTATCTACTGTCCCTCTGTCTCTGTCTACATATCATCTACTGCCCCTTCTCTCTCTCCCCATATGATTTACTGTCCCTCTCTCTCGCTCCATATCATCTACTGTCCCCTTCTCTCTCCACATCATCTACTGTCCCCCTCTCTCCATATTATATACTGTCCCTCTACATATCTCTCTACATATTATCTACTGTCCCTCTGTCTCTGTCTACATATCATCTACTGCCCTACTTCTACTCTCTCCCCCCATATAATCTACTGTCCCTATTCTCTCTCCCCTCATCATCTACTGTCCCCCTCTCTCCATATTATATACTGTCCCTCTCTCTCTCTCCATATTATCTACTGTCCTCTGTCTCTGTCTGCATATCATCTACTGCCCCATCTCTCTCTCCCCATATAATTTACTGTCCCTCTCTCCATCTACTGCTCCATATCATCTACTGTCCCCCATTCTCTCTCCACATCATCTACTGTCCCCCTCTCTCCATATTATATACTGTCCCTCTCTCTCTCTCCATATTATCTACTGTCCCTCTGTCTCTGTCTACATATCATCTACTGCCCCTTCTCTCTCTGCCCCCATATAATTTACTGTCCCTCTCTCTCGATCTACGATATCATCTACTGTCCCTCTCTCTCCATATGCTCCATATCATCTACTGCCCCTTCTCTCTCCACATCATCTACTGTCCCCCTCTCTCCACATCATCTATTGTCCCCCATATGATCTCTCCATATTATATACTGTCCCATTCTCCATATGATCTCTCTCTCATATTATCTACTGTCCCTCTGTCTCCATATCATCTATTGTCCCCTCTCTCATATTATATACTGTCCCCATATGATCTCTCTCTCTCCATATTATCTACTGTCCCTCTGTCTCTGTCTACATATCATCTACTGCCCCTTCTCTCTCTCCCCCCATATAATTTACTGTCCCTCTCTCTCGCTCGATATCATCTACTGTCCCTCTCTCTCTCTCCATATTATCTACTGTCCCTCTGTCTCTGTCTACATATCATCTACTCCATTCTCTCTCTCCCCATATAATTTACTGTCCCTCTCTCTCCATATGCTCCATATCATCTACTGTCCCCTTCTCTCTCCACATCATCTACTGTCCCCCTCTCTCCATATTATATACTGTCCCTCTCTCCATCTCTCCATATTATCTACTGTCCCTCTGTCTCTGTCTACATATCATCTACTGCCCCTTCTCTCTCTCTCCCCCATATAATTTACTGTCCCTCTCTCTCTCTCCACATCATCTACTGTCCCCCTCTCTCCATATTATATACTGTCCCTCTCTCTCTCTCCATATTATCTACTGTCCCTCTGTCTCTGTCTACATATCATCTACTGCCCCTTCTCTCTCTCCCCCCATATAATTTACTGTCCCTCTCTCTCGCTCCATATCATCTACTGTCCCCTTCTCTCTCCACATCATCTACTGTCCCCCTCTCTCCATATTATATACTGTCCCTCTCTCTCTCTCCATATTATCTACTGTCCCTCTGTCTCTGTCTACATATCATCTACTGCCCCTTCTCTCTCTCCCCCCATATAATTTACTGTCCCTCTCTCTCGCTCGATATCATCTACTGTCCCTCTCTCTCGCTCCATATCATCTACTGCCCCTTCTCTCTCCACATCATCTACTGTCCCCCTCTCTCCACATCATCTATTGTCCCCCTCTCTCCATATTATATACTGTCCCCTTCTCTCTCTCTCTCTCCATATTATCTACTGTCCCTCTGTCTCCATATCATCTATTGTCCCCCTCTCTCCATATTATATACTTTCCCCTTCTCTCTCTCTCTCCATATTATCTACTGTCCCTCTGTCTCTGTCTACATATCATCTACTGCCCCTTCTCTCTCTCCCCCCATATAATTTACTGTCCCTCTCTCTCGCTCGATATCATCTACTGTCCCTCTCTCTCGCTCCATATCATCTACTGCCCCTTCTCTCTCCACATCATCTACTGTCCCCCTCTCTCCACATCATCTATTGTCCCCCTCTCTCCATATTATATACTGTCCCCTTCTCTCTCTCTCTCCATATTATCTACTGTCCCTCTGTCTCCATATCATCTATTGTCCCCCTCTCTCCATATTATATACTGTCCCTCTCTCTCTCTCCATATTATCTACTGTCCCTCTGTCTCTGTCTCCATATCATCTATTGTCCCCCTCTCTTTCTCTCCATATCATCATCTTAAAACACCTTGTAGTAACACATGAACTGTGTGATATTTGGTGGAGCCTACAGGGAGGCACGAGACAGTACACATGGGCCCAAGTGAGAGAGAACACCATCTCTCTGGCCAGGTTAGATAGGTTTTATTGTTTTGAGCATCAATCTCAGGTCTGTAAATCAAGTGTGATAACCCCAATGGGTTTTTGTGATCATTGTTTAGTAACAGAGGTGGTGTACATTAACGCTGTAAAACCCAAAAGGGCATACTGGCATTTTAATATCACTTTATTGAGTGATGGTCACTTCAGGAAATGGAAATGTAGTTTTTCTGGGAGAGATGGAGGTCTCAAAAGGCCAGTTTTTTATCCCTCCAACAGTGGTGTGAAAATCAAGGTTTCAACAATTTTATAATCAATACACAAGGAATGTCACCAGATCATTGAACGCCCCAGAGTCTGAAATAGTGAACGTTCTGACGTTAGTTGAGACCACAGGAGATCAAGGTCATACTCAAGCCCTCAAGACAAAAAAAAAGCCGCATTGGCAGACCTGCTGGGTATCAGAGCACAGGGGGCATTTGGTTCAGAGAAAAAGAAGGAACAGAGAGGAATTATTATTTGCTTCAAATCAGCTGTTGGACAGGAGCTCCCTAGCCCTAGAGAAGGTACAAAGAGGGTAGTAGAGTTCTATGCTGAGCTCTACAGGTGTGAGGACAAAGAGGATATAACAGTGACAACAGTTTCTTGATGGGCTCCAGAAGCTCAGGGTGAACGAGAGCAACCATTGTCTTTGCAGGAGATATACACTGCATTGAAAGGCATGGAAAATGGTGGGCTTCCTGTTGACTTTTTTAAAGTCTTTTTGTGCTATGTTGGGAGAGGATTGGCTAACAGGAGTTACCAATAGTTTGACCGGAGGGTTACTACTGATAAGCTGCAGGAGGGCTGTCCTCACCCTACTGCCAAAAAAGGGTGACCCTATGGAGGTGAAGAACTGGAGGCCGGTGGCCTTCCTGTGCACTGATGATAAGATCCTGTCCAAGGCTTTGTCCACCAGGCTGAGGGAGGTGATGGGGCACATCATACACACGGACCAGTCCTACTGTGTTCCCGGCAGGCAGATAGAGGATAACATTTCCCTGATTCTGGATTTTCTGGACGTCTCTATGGCTATTGGGTTGGATGCTGGTCTAATTTCAATTGATTAGGAAAGGGCATTTGACCGAGTTGAACATCAATACTTATGACGCAACTTTGAGGCACTTGGTTTCAGCTCTGGTTTTATTGCCAAGATCACGGTGATATATGGTGACATTGAAAGTGTATTGAAAGTTAACGGTGGCTTGAGTGCTCCTATTAAAGTGTGTAGAGGAACGAGGCAGGGGTGTTCGTTGTCGGGAATGTTAAATGCCATCGCTATAGATCCACTACTAAATAACATTAGAAATTGCATTGAAGGGGTGCACCTTTCAGAGGATATTCCTCCTATTTGTCTCTCAGCATATGCTGATGATGTAGTTATTCTAGTGAAAAATCAAGCGAAGGTGGATAGTTTGAGTCGGTTTGATCGGTTTAAGGGAACATCCTCTGCAAAGGTAAACTGGCAAAAAAAGTTGTGCTTCACAGATTGGGAAATGGTCTGGAGGGATCGTGGCCTTGCCAGGGGGGCTGGAATGGTATAAGGGTATCTTGGAGTGTACCTAGGGGATGAGGGATCGTGGCCTTGCCGGGGGCTGGAATGGTATAAGGGTATCTTGGAGTGTAGCTAGGGGATGAGGGATCGTGGCCTTGCCGGGGGCTGGAATGGTATAAGGGTATCTTGGAGTGTAGCTAGGGGATGAGGGATCGTGGCCTTGCCAGGGGGGCTGGAATGGTATAATGGGGATATCTTGGAGTGTAGCTAGGGGATGAGGGATCGTGGGGGCTGGAATGGTATAAGGGTATCTTGGAGTGTAGCCAGGGGGGGGGCTGGAATGGTATAAGGGTATCTTGGAGTGTAGCTAGGGGATGAGGGATCGTGGCCTTGCCAGGGGGGCTGGAATGGTATAAGGGTATCTTGGAGTGTAGCTAGGGGATGAGGGGACTATGGAACAAAATTGGAATGATGTGGTTGAAATGGTGGAAGGGAGGATGAGGAGATGGCATTGGTTGTTATCTCGTATGTCATATAGGGGACACACTATTATTGTTAACAATGTGATTGCCTCTGCACTGTGGAATCGGTTGTCATGTTTAGAGGCACCATCTGGCCTTCTGGCCAAGATACACGCAATTATTGTAGATTTTTGGGGGGATAAATATCATTGGGTTCCACAAAGTGTTTTGTATTTGTCAAAAGAGGAGGGGGGAAGGTCTTGATTACAGCAGGTAGGGGGATTAGAAGTGGTTTGGACAAGGGAGGCAGGTTTTGTATTACAGCAGGTAGGGGGATTAGAAGTGGTTTGGACAGGGGAGGCAGGTCTTGTATTACAGCAGGTAGGGGGATTAGAAGTGGTTTGGACAGGGGAGACAGGTCTTGTATTACAGCAGGTAGGGGGATTAGAAGTGGTTTGGACAGGGGAGGCAGGTCTTGTATTACAGCAGGTAGGGGGATTAGAAGTGGTTTGGACAGGGAAGGCAGGTCTTGTATTACAGCAGGTAGGGGGATTAGAAGTGGTTTGGACAGGGGAGGCAGGTCTTGTATTACAGCAGGTATGGGGATTAGAAGTGGTTTGGTTCTACTGTCCCCCCTCTCTCTCCATATCATCTACTGTCCCCCCTCTCTCTCCATATCATATACTGTCCCCCTCTCTCTCTCCATATCATCTACTGTCTCCATATCATATACTGTCCCCCTCTCTCTGTCTCCATATCATCTACTGTCCCCCCTCTCTCTCCATATCATATACTGTCCCCCCTCTCTCTCCATATCATATACTGTATATCCCCCCCTCTCTCTCCATATCATATACTGTCCCCCCTCTCTCTCCATATCATCTACTGTCCCCCTCTCTCTCTGTCTCCATATCATCTACTGTCCCCCTCTCTCTCCATATTATATACTGTCCCCCTCTCTCTCTCCATATCATATACTCTGTCCCCCTCTCTCTCTCCATATCATATACTGTCCCCCCTCTCTCTCCATATCATATACTGCCCCCCTCTCTCTCCATATCATATACTGCCCCCTCTCTCTCCATATCATATACTGTCCCCCCTCCATCTCTCTCTCCATATCATATACTGTCCCCCCTCTCTCTCATATCATATCAACTGTCCCCCCTCTCTCTCCATCCATATCATCTACTGTCCCCCTCTCTCTCCATATCATATACTGTCCCCCTCTCTCTGTCTCCATATCATCTACTGCCCCCTCTCTCTATCCATATCATATACTGTCCCCCTCTATCTCTCTCTCTCATATCATATACTGTCCCCCTCTCTCTCCATATCATATACTGTCCCCCTCTCTCTGTCTCCATATCATCTACTGTCCCCCCTCTCTCTCCATATCATATACTGTCCCCCCTCTCTCTCTCTCTCCATATCATATACTGTCCCCCTCTCTCTCTCCATATCATCTACTGTCCCCCATCTCTCTCTCCATATCATCTACTGTCCCCCTCTCTCTCCATCATCTGTCCCCCCTCTCTCTCTCCATATCATCTACTGTCCCCTCTCCATGTCCCCCTCTCTCTCTCCATATCATCTACTGTCCCCCTCTCTCTGTCTCCATATCATCTACTGTCCCCCCTCTCTCTCCATATCATATACTGTCCCCCTCTCTCTGTCTCCATATCATCTACTGCCCCCCTCTCTCTCCATATCATAAACTGTCCCCCTCTCTCTGTCTCCATATCATCTACTGCCCCCCTCTCTCTCCATATCATACTGTCATATCATCTACTGTCCCCCTCTCTCTCCATATCATCTATATCATATACTGTCCCCCTCTCTCTCCATATCATATACTGTCCCCATATCTCTCTGTCTCCATATCATCTACTGCCCCCCTCTCTCTCTCCATATCATATACTGTCCCCCCTCTCTCTCCATATCATATACTGTCCCCCTCTCTCTCTCCATATCATATACTGTCCCCCTCTCTCTCTCTCCATATCATCTACTGTCCCCCTCTCTGTCTCCATATAATCTACTGTAACACTGACTAACAGTTAGGGGAGAGGGACATGACAGCACAGATATGAAACATGATTATATAATATGTACATATTATTATTCATAGTTGTGAATTTAATAGATATTATTGCACTGTCGGAACTAGAAGCACAAGCATTTCGCTACACTCGCATTAACATCTGCTAACCATGTGTATGTCACCAATAACATTTGACTTGTTTTCAAGCTATGACAGGATGGATCGCTAGTGCTGCTGATATCTCCAGAACAGAACGGCTACATACTGTTAGACAGATCAGCAGCGGTATTGGGATAAACACAGGGGACAGGTTTACATACACATAAGAACAGAGACAGGAACAGAGGAGAGGTATGAGGGGGGTAAACACAGGGGACAGGTTTACATACACATAAGAACAGAGACAGGAACAGAGGTATGGGGGGTAAACACAGGGGACAGGTTTACATACACATAAGAACAGAGACAGGAACAGAGGTATGAGGGGGGTAAACACAGGGGACAGGTTTACATACACATAAGAACAAGTAGAGAGGTATGAGGGGGGTAAACACAGGGGACAGGTTTACATACACATAAGAACAAGTAGAGAGGTATGAGGGGGGTAAACACAGGGGACAGGTTTACATACACATAAGAACAGAGACAGGAACAGAGGTATGAGGGGGGTAAACACAGGGGACAGGTTTACATACACATAAGAACAAGTAGGAACAGAGGTATGAGGGGGTAAACACAGGGGACAGGTTTACATACACATAAGAACAGAGACAGGAACAGAGGTATGAGGGGGTAAACACAGGGGACAGGTTTACATACACATAAGAACAGAGACAGGAACAGAGGTATGAGGGGGTAAACACAGGGGACAGGTTTACATACACATAAGAACAGAGACAGGAACAGAGGTATGAGGGGGGTAAACACAGGGGACAGGTTTACATACACATAAGAACAGAGACAGGAACAGAGGTATGAGGGGGTAAACACAGGGGACAGGTTTACATACACATAAGAACAGAGACAGGAACAGAGGTATGAGGGGGGGTAAACACAGGGGACAGGTTTACATACACATAAGAACAGAGACAGGAACAGAGGTATGAGGGGGTAAACACAGGGGACAGGTTTACATACACATAAGAACAGGTAGAGAGGTATGAGGGGGTAAACACAGGGGACAGGTTTACATACACATAAGAACAGAGACAGGAACAGAGGTATGAGGGGGTAAACACAGGGGACAGGTTTACATACATAAGAACAGGTAGAAGAGGTATGAGGGGGTAAACACAGGGGACAGGTTTACATACACATAAGAACAGAGTAGGAACAGAGGTATGAGGGGGTAAACACAGGGGACAGGTTTACATACACATAAGAACAGAGACAGGAACAGAGGTATGAGGGGGTAAACACAGGGGACAGGTTTACATACACATAAGAACAGAGACAGGAACAGAGGTATGAGGGGGTAAACACAGGGGACAGGTTTACATACACATAAGAACAGAGACAGGAACAGAGGTATGAGGGGGTAAACACAGGGGACAGGTTTACATACACATAAGAACAGAGACAGGAACAGAGGTATGAGGGGGTAAACACAGGGGACAGGTTTACATACACATAAGAACAGGTAAAGAGGTATGAGGGGGTAAACACAGGGGACAGGTTTACATACACATAAGAACAGAGACAGGAACAGAGGTATGAGGGGGGTAAACACAGGGGACAGGTTTACGTAGACATAAGAACAGGTAAAGAGGTATGAGGGGGGTAAACACAGGGGACAGGTTTACATACACATAAGAACAGAGACAGGAACAGAGGTATGAGGGGGGTAAACACAGGGGACAGGTTTACGTAGACATAAGAACAGGTAGGAACAGAGGTATGAGGGGGTAAACACAGGGGACAGGTTTACATACACATAAGAACAGAGACAGGAACAGAGGTATGAGGGGGGGTAAACACAGGGGACAGGTTTACGTAGACATAAGAACAGGTAGGATTAGGTTATGAGGGGGTAAACACAGGGGACAGGTTTACATACACATAAGAACAGAGACAGGAACAGAGGTATGAGGGGGTAAACACAGGGGACAGGTTTACATACACAGGGGACAGGTAGAGAGGTATGAGGGGGGGACAGGTAAACACAGGGGACAGGTACAGAGGTATGAGGGGGATAAACACAGGGGACAGGTAGAGAGGTATGAGGGGGATAAACACAGGGGACAGGTTTACATACACATAAGAACAGAGACAGGAACAGAGGTATGAGGGGGTAAACACAGGGGACAGGTTTACATACACATAAGAACAGAGACAGGAACAGAGGTATGAGGGGGGTAAACACAGGGGACAGGTTTACATACACATAAGAACAGAGACAGGAACAGAGGTATGAGGGGGGTAAACACAGGGGACAGGTTTACATACACAGGGGACAGGTAGAGAGGTATGAGGGGGGTAAACACAGGGGACAGGTTTACGTAGACATAAGAACAGAGACAGGGACAGAGGTATGAGGGGGGGACAGGTAAACACAGGGGACAGGTTTATGTAGACATAAGAACAGAGACAGGAACAGAGGTATGAGGGGGGTAAACACAGGGGACAGGTTTACATACACAGGGGACAGGTAGAGAGGTATGGTAGGGGGTAAACACAGGGGACAGGTTTACATACACATAAGAACAGAGACAGGAACAGAGGTATGAGGGGGTAAACACAGGGGACAGGTTTACATACACATAAGAACAGGTAGAGAGGTATGGGGGGTAAACACAGGGGACAGGTTTATGTAGACATAAGAACAGGTAGAGAGGTATGAGGGGGTAAGCACAGGGGACAGGTTTATGTAGACATAAGAACAGGTAGAGAGGTATGAGGGGGTAAGCACAGGGGACAGGTTTATGTAGACATAAGAACAGGTAGAGGAGGGTATGGGGGGGGGGTAAACACAGGGGACAGGTTTATGTAGACATAAGAACAGGTAGAGAGGTATGGGGGGTAAACACAGGGGACAGGTTTATGTAGACATAAGAACAGGTAGAGAGGTATGGGGGGTAAACACAGGGGACAGGTTTACGTAGACATAAGAACAGGTAGAGAGGTATGGGGGGTAAACACAGGGGACAGGTTTATGTAGACATAAGAACAGGTAGAGAGGTATGAGGGGGGTAAACACAGGGGACAGGTTTATGTAGACATAAGAACAGGTAGAGAGGTATGAGGGGGTAAACACAGGGGACAGGTTTACGTAGACATAAGAACAGGTAGAGAGGTATGGGGGGTAAACACAGGGGACAGGTTTATGTAGACATAAGAACAGGTAAAGAGGTATGAGGGGGTAAACACAGGGGACAGGTTTACATAGACATAAGAACAGGTAAAGAGGTATGAGGGGGTAAACACAGGGGACAGGTTTACGTAGACATAAGAACAGGTAAAGAGGTATGAGGGGGTAAACACAGGGGACAGGTTTACGTAGACATAAGAACAGGTAAAGAGGTATGAGGGGGTAAACACAGGGGACAGGTTTACGTAGACATAAGAACAGGTAAAGAGGTATGAGGGGGTAAACACAGGGGACAGGTTTACGTAGACATAAGAACAGGTAAAGAGGTATGAGGGGGTAAACACAGGGGACAGGTTTACGTAGACATAAGAACAGGTAAAGAGGTATGAGGGGGGTAAACACAGGGGACAGGTTTACGTAGACATAAGAACAGGTAAAGAGGTATGAGGGGGGTAAACACAGGGGACAGGTTTACGTAGACATAAGAACAGGTAAAGAGGTATGAGGGGGGTAAACACAGGGGACAGGTTTACGTAGACATAAGAACAGGTAAAGAGGTATGAGGGGGTAAACACAGGGGACAGGTTTACGTAGACATAAGAACAGGTAAAGAGGTATGAGGGGGTAAACACAGGGGACAGGTTTACGTAGACATAAGAACAGGTAAAGAGGTATGAGGGGGGTAAACACAGGGGACAGGTTTACGTAGACATAAGAACAGGTAAAGAGGTATGAGGGGGGTAAACACAGGGGACAGGTTTACGTAGACATAAGAACAGGTAAAGAGGTATGAGGGGGTAAACACAGGGGACAGGTTTACGTAGACATAAGAACAGGTAAAGAGGTATGGGGGGGTAAACACAGGGGACAGGTTTACGTAGACATAAGAACAGGTAGAAGAGGTATGAGGGGGTAAACACAGGGGACAGGTTTACGTAGACATAAGAACAGGTAAAGAGGTATGAGGGGGGTAAACACAGGGGACAGGTTTACGTAGACATAAGAACAGAACAGGGACAGAGGTATGAGGGGGTAAACACAGGGGACAGGTTTATGTAGACATAAGAACAGGTAAAGAGGTATGAGGGGGTAAACACAGGGGACAGGTTTACGTAGACATAAGAACAGGTAGAGAGGTATGGGGGGTAAACACAGGGGACAGGTTTACGTAGACATAAGAACAGAGACAGGGACAGAGGTATGAGGGGGTAAACACAGGGGACAGGTTTACGTAGACATAAGAACAGAGACAGGGACAGAGGTATGAGGGGGTAAACACAGGGGACAGGTTTACGTAGACATAAGAACAGGTAGAGAGGTATGAGGGGGTAAACACAGGGGACAGGTTTACGTAGACATAAGAACAGAGACAGGGACAGAGGTATGAGGGGGTAAACACAGGGGACAGGTTTACGTAGACATAAGAACAGGTAGAGAGGTATGAGGGGGTAAACACAGGGGACAGGTTTACGTAGACATAAGAACAGGTAGAGAGGTATGAGGGGGTAAACACAGGGGACAGGTTTACGTAGACATAAGAACAGGTAGAGAGGTATGAGGGGGTAAACACAGGGGACAGGTTTACGTAGACATAAGAACAGGTAAAGAGGTATGAGGGGGTAAACACAGGGGACAGGTTTACGTAGACATAAGAACAGAGACAGGGACAGAGGTATGAGGGGGTAAACACAGGGACAGGTTTACGTAGACATAAGAACAGGTAAAGAGGTATGAGGGGGTAAACACAGGGGACAGGTTTACGTAGACATAAGAACAGAGACAGGGACAGAGGTATGAGGGGGTAAACACAGGGGACAGGTTTATGTAGACATAAGAACAGGTAGAGAGGTATGAGGGGGGGTAAACACAGGGGACAGGTTTACGTAGACATAAGAACAGGTAGAGAGGTATGAGGGGGTAAACACAGGGGACAGGTTTACGTAGACATAAGAACAGGTAAAGAGGTATGGGGGGGTAAACACAGGGGACAGGTTTATGTAGACATAAGAACAGGTAAAGAGGTATGAGGGGGTAAACACAGGGGACAGGTTTACATAGACATAAGAACAGGTAGAGAGGTATGAGGGGGTAAACACAGGGGACAGGTTTACGTAGACATAAGAACAGGTAAAGAGGTATGAGGGGGGTAAACACAGGGGACAGGTTTACGTAGACATAAGAACAGGTAAAGAGGTATGAGGGGGGTAAACACAGGGGACAGGTTTACGTAGACATAAGAACAGGTAAAGAGGTATGAGGGGGGTAAACACAGGGGACAGGTTTACGTAGACATAAGAACAGGTAAAGAGGTATGAGGGGGTAAACACAGGGGACAGGTTTACGTAGACATAAGAACAGGTAAAGAGGTATGAGGGGGTAAACACAGGGGACAGGTTTACGTAGACATAAGAACAGGTAAAGAGGTATGAGGGGGGTAAACACAGGGGACAGGTTTACGTAGACATAAGAACAGGTAAAGAGGTATGAGGGGGTAAACACAGGGGACAGGTTTACGTAGACATAAGAACAGGTAAAGAGGTATGAGGGGGTAAACACAGGGGACAGGTTTACGTAGACATAAGAACAGGTAAAGAGGTATGAGGGGGTAAACACAGGGGACAGGTTTACGTAGACATAAGAACAGGTAAAGAGGTATGAGGGGGTAAACACAGGGGACAGGTTTACGTAGACATAAGAACAGGTAAAGAGGTATGAGGGGGTAAACACAGGGGACAGGTTTACGTAGACATAAGAACAGGTAAAGAGGTATGAGGGGGTAAACACAGGGGACAGGTTTACGTAGACATAAGAACAGGTAAAGAGGTATGGGGGGTAAACACAGGGGACAGGTTTACGTAGACATAAGAACAGGTAGAGAGGTATGAGGGGGTAAACACAGGGGACAGGTTTACGTAGACATAAGAACAGGTAAAGAGGTATGAGGGGGTAAACACAGGGGACAGGTTTACGTAGACATAAGAACAGAGACAGGGACAGAGGTATGAGGGGGTAAACACAGGGGACAGGTTTATGTAGACATAAGAACAGGTAAAGAGGTATGAGGGGGGTAAACACAGGGGACAGGTTTACGTAGACATAAGAACAGGTAGAGAGGTATGGGGGGTAAGCACAGGGGACAGGTTTACGTAGACATAAGAACAGAGACAGGGACAGAGGTATGAGGGGGTAAACACAGGGGACAGGTTTACGTAGACATAAGAACAGAGACAGGGACAGAGGTATGAGGGGGTAAACACAGGGGACAGGTTTACGTAGACATAAGAACAGGTAGAGAGGTATGAGGGGGTAAACACAGGGGACAGGTTTACGTAGACATAAGAACAGAGACAGGGACAGAGGTATGAGGGGGGTAAACACAGGGGACAGGTTTACGTAGACATAAGAACAGGTAGAGAGGTATGAGGGGGGTAAACACAGGGGACAGGTTTACGTAGACATAAGAACAGGTAGAGAGGTATGAGGGGGGTAAACACAGGGGACAGGTTTACGTAGACATAAGAACAGGTAGAGAGGTATGAGGGGGTAAACACAGGGGACAGGTTTACGTAGACATAAGAACAGGTAAAGAGGTATGAGGGGGTAAACACAGGGGACAGGTTTACGTAGACATAAGAACAGAGACAGGGACAGAGGTATGAGGGGGTAAACACAGGGGACAGGTTTACGTAGACATAAGAACAGGTAAAGAGGTATGAGGGGGTAAACACAGGGGACAGGTTTACGTAGACATAAGAACAGGTAAACAGAGGTATGAGGGGGTAAACACAGGGGACAGGTTTACATAGACATAAGAACAGGTAAAGAGGTATGAGGGGGTAAACACAGGGGACAGGTTTACGTAGACATAAGAACAGGTAAAGAGGTATGGGGGTAAACACAGGGGACAGGTTTACGTAGACATAAGAACAGGTAGAAAGGTATGAGGGGGTAAACACAGGGGACAGGTTTACGTAGACATAAGAACAGGTAAAGAGGTATGAGGGGGTAAACACAGGGGACAGGTTTACGTAGACATAAGAACAGAGACAGGGACAGAGGTATGAGGGGGGTAAACACAGGGGACAGGTTTATGTAGACATAAGAACAGGTAAAGAGGTATGAGGGGGTAAACACAGGGGACAGGTTTACGTAGACATAAGAACAGGTAGAGAGGTATGGGGGGTAAACACAGGGGACAGGTTTACGTAGACATAAGAACAGAGACAGGGACAGAGGTAGAGGGGGGTAAACACAGGGGACAGGTTTACGTAGACATAAGAACAGAGACAGGGACAGAGGTATGAGGGGGTAAACACAGGGGACAGGTTTACGTAGACATAAGAACAGGTAGAGAGGTATGAGGGGGTAAACACAGGGGACAGGTTTACGTAGACATAAGAACAGAGACAGGGACAGAGGTATGAGGGGGTAAACACAGGGGACAGGTTTACGTAGACATAAGAACAGGTAGAGAGGTATGAGGGGGTAAACACAGGGGACAGGTTTACGTAGACATAAGAACAGGTAGAGAGGTATGAGGGGGTAAACACAGGGGACAGGTTTACGTAGACATAAGAACAGGTAGAGAGGTATGAGGGGGTAAACACAGGGGACAGGTTTACGTAGACATAAGAACAGGTAAAGAGGTATGAGGGGGTAAACACAGGGGACAGGTTTACGTAGACATAAGAACAGAGACAGGGACAGAGGTATGAGGGGGTAAACACAGGGGACAGGTTTACGTAGACATAAGAACAGGTAAAGAGGTATGAGGGGGTAAACACAGGGGACAGGTTTACGTAGACATAAGAACAGAGACAGGGACAGAGGTATGAGGGGGGTAAACACAGGGGACAGGTTTATGTAGACATAAGAACAGGTAAAGAGGGTATGAGGGGGTAAACACAGGGGACAGGTTTACGTAGACATAAGAACAGGTAGAGAGGTATGAGGGGGGTAAACACAGGGGACAGGTTTACGTAGACATAAGAACAGAGACAGGGACAGAGGTATGAGGGGGGTAAGCACAGGGGACAGGTTTACGTAGACATAAGAACAGAGACAGGGACAGAGGTATGAGGGGGTAAACACAGGGGACAGGTTTACGTAGACATAAGAACAGAGACAGGGACAGAGGTATGAGGGGGGTAAACACAGGGGACAGGTTTACGTAGACATAAGAACAGAGACAGGGACAGAGGTATGAGGGGGTAAACACAGGGGACAGGTTTACGTAGACATAAGAACAGGTAAAGAGAGGTATGAGGGGGTAAACACAGGGGACAGGTTTACGTAGACATAAGAACAGGTAGAGAGGTATGAGGGGGTAAACACAGGGGACAGGTTTACGTAGACATAAGAACAGAGACAGGGACAGAGGTATGAGGGGGTAAACACAGGGGACAGGTTTACGTAGACATAAGAACAGGTAAAGAGGTATGAGGGGGTAAACACAGGGGACAGGTTTACGTAGACATAAGAACAGGTAAAGAGGTATGAGGGGGTAAACACAGGGGACAGGTTTACGTAGACATAAGAACAGGTAAAGAGGTATGAGGGGGTAAACACAGGGGACAGGTTTACGTAGACATAAGAACAGGTAAAGAGGTATGAGGGGGTAAACACAGGGGACAGGTTTACGTAGACATAAGAACAGGTAAAGAGGTATGAGGGGGTAAACACAGGGGACAGGTTTACGTAGACATAAGAACAGGTAAAGAGGTATGAGGGGGTAAACACAGGGGACAGGTTTACGTAGACATAAGAACAGGTAAAGAGGTATGAGGGGGGGGTAAACACAGGGGACAGGTTTACGTAGACATAAGAACAGGTAAAGAGGTATGAGGGGGTAAACACAGGGGACAGGTTTACGTAGACATAAGAACAGGTAAAGAGGTATGGGGGGGTAAACACAGGGGACAGGTTTATGAGGGGGTAAACACAGGGGACAGGTTTACGTAGACATAAGAACAGGTAAAGAGGTATGAGGGGGTAAACACAGGGGACAGGTTTACGTAGACATAAGAACAGGTAAAGAGGTATGAGGGGGTAAACACAGGGGACAGGTTTACGTAGACATAAGAACAGAGACAGGGACAGAGGTATGAGGGGGTAAACACAGGGGACAGGTTTATGTAGACATAAGAACAGGTAAAGAGGTATGAGGGGGGTAAACACAGGGGACAGGTTTACGTAGACATAAGAACAGGTAGAGAGGTATGGGGGGTAAACACAGGGGACAGGTTTACGTAGACATAAGAACAGAGACAGGGACAGAGGTATGAGGGGGTAAACACAGGGGACAGGTTTACGTAGACATAAGAACAGAGACAGGGACAGAGGTATGAGGGGGGTAAACACAGGGGACAGGTTTACGTAGACATAAGAACAGGTAGAGAGGTATGAGGGGGTAAACACAGGGGACAGGTTTACGTAGACATAAGAACAGAGACAGGGACAGAGGTATGAGGGGGTAAACACAGGGGACAGGTTTACGTAGACATAAGAACAGGTAGAGAGGTATGAGGGGGTAAACACAGGGGACAGGTTTACGTAGACATAAGAACAGGTAGAAGAGGTATGAGGGGGTAAACACAGGGGACAGGTTTACGTAGACATAAGAACAGGTAAAGAGGTATGAGGGGGTAAACACAGGGGACAGGTTTACGTAGACATAAGAACAGGTAAAGAGGTATGAGGGGGGTAAACACAGGGGACAGGTTTACGTAGACATAAGAACAGAGACAGGGACAGAGGTATGAGGGGGGTAAACACAGGGGACAGGTTTACGTAGACATAAGAACAGGTAAAGAGGTATGAGGGGGTAAACACAGGGGACAGGTTTACGTAGACATAAGAACAGAGACAGGGACAGAGGTATGAGGGGGTAAACACAGGGGACAGGTTTATGTAGACATAAGAACAGGTAAAGAGGTATGAGGGGGGTAAACACAGGGGACAGGTTTACGTAGACATAAGAACAGGTAGAGAGGTATGGGGGGTAAACACAGGGGACAGGTTTACGTAGACATAAGAACAGAGACAGGGACAGAGGTATGAGGGGGGTAAACACAGGGGACAGGTTTACGTAGACATAAGAACAGAGACAGGGACAGAGGTATGAGGGGGTAAACACAGGGGACAGGTTTACGTAGACATAAGAACAGAGACAGGGACAGAGGTATGGGGGGGTAAACACAGGGGACAGGTTTACGTAGACATAAGAACAGAGACAGGGACAGAGGTATGAGGGGGGGGTAAACACAGGGGACAGGTTTACGTAGACATAAGAACAGGTAGAAGAGGTATGAGGGGGTAAACACAGGGGACAGGTTTACGTAGACATAAGAACAGGTAGAGAGGTATGAGGGGGTAAACACAGGGGACAGGTTTACGTAGACATAAGAACAGAGACAGGGACAGAGGTATGAGGGGGTAAACACAGGGGACAGGTTTACGTAGACATAAGAACAGGTAAAGAGGTATGAGGGGGTAAACACAGGGGACAGGTTTACGTAGACATAAGAACAGGTAAAGAGGTATGAGGGGGTAAACACAGGGGACAGGTTTACGTAGACATAAGAACAGGTAAAGAGGTATGAGGGGGGTAAACACAGGGGACAGGTTTACGTAGACATAAGAACAGGTAAAGAGGTATGGGGGGTAAACACAGGGGACAGGTTTACGTAGACATAAGAACAGGTAAAGAGGTATGAGGGGGTAAACACAGGGGACAGGTTTACGTAGACATAAGAACAGGTAAAGAGGTATGAGGGGGTAAACACAGGGGACAGGTTTACGTAGACATAAGAACAGGTAAAGAGGTATGAGGGGGTAAACACAGGGGACAGGTTTAGGGGGTAAACACAGGGGACAGGTTTAGTAGAACATAAGAACAGGTAAAGAGGTATGAGGGGGTAAACACAGGGGACAGGTTTACGTAGACATAAGAACAGGTAAAGAGGTATGAGGGGGTAAACACAGGGGACAGGTTTACGTAGACATAAGAACAGGTAGAGAGGTATGAGGGGGTAAACACAGGGGACAGGTTTACGTAGACATAAGAACAGGTAAAGAGGTATGAGGGGGTAAACACAGGGGACAGGTTTACGTAGACATAAGAACAGGTAAAGAGGTATGAGGGGGTAAACACAGGGGACAGGTTTACGTAGACATAAGAACAGGTAAAGAGGTATGAGGGGGTAAACACAGGGGACAGGTTTACGTAGACATAAGAACAGGTAAAGAGGTATGAGGGGGTAAACACAGGGGACAGGTTTACGTAGACATAAGAACAGGTAAAGAGGTATGAGGGGGGGTAAACACAGGGGACAGGTTTACGTAGACATAAGAACAGGTAGAGAGGTATGAGGGGGTAAACACAGGGGACAGGTTTACGTAGACATAAGAACAGGTAGAGAGGTATGAGGGGGTAAACACAGGGGACAGGTTTACGTAGACATAAGAACAGGTAGAGAGGTATGAGGGGGTAAACACAGGGGACAGGTTTACGTAGACATAAGAACAGGTAGAGAGGTATGAGGGGGTAAACACAGGGGACAGGTTTACGTAGACATAAGAACAGGTAAAGAGGTATGAGGGGGTAAACACAGGGGACAGGTTTACGTAGACATAAGAACAGGTAAAGAGGTATGAGGGGGTAAACACAGGGGACAGGTTTACGTAGACATAAGAACAGGTAAAGAGGTATGAGGGGGGTAAACACAGGGGACAGGTTTACGTAGACATAAGAACAGGTAAAGAGGTATGAGGGGGTAAACACAGGGGACAGGTTTACGTAGACATAAGAACAGGTAAAGAGGTATGAGGGGGTAAACACAGGGGACAGGTTTACGTAGACATAAGAACAGGTAAAGAGGTATGAGGGGGTAAACACAGGGGACAGGTTTACGTAGACATAAGAACAGGTAAAGAGGTATGAGGGGGTAAACACAGGGGACAGGTTTACGTAGACATAAGAACAGGTAAAGAGGTAGAGGTAGGAGGGGGTAAACACAGGGGACAGGTTTACGTAGACATAAGAACAGGTAAAGAGGTATGAGGGGGTAAACACAGGGGACAGGTTTACGTAGACATAAGAACAGGTAAAGAGGTATGAGGGGGTAAACACAGGGGACAGGTTTACGTAGACATAAGAACAGGTAAAGAGGTATGAGGGGGTAAACACAGGGGACAGGTTTACGTAGACATAAGAACAGGTAAAGAGGTATGAGGGGGGGTAAACACAGGGGACAGGTTTACGTAGACATAAGAACAGGTAAAGAGGTATGAGGGGGTAAACACAGGGGACAGGTTTACGTAGACATAAGAACAGGTAGAAAGGTATGAGGGGGTAAACACAGGGGACAGGTTTACGTAGACATAAGAACAGGTAAAGAGGTATGAGGGGGTAAACACAGGGGACAGGTTTACGTAGACATAAGAACAGAGACAGGGACAGAGGTATGAGGGGGTAAACACAGGGGACAGGTTTATGTAGACATAAGAACAGGTAAAGAGGTATGAGGGGGGTAAACACAGGGGACAGGTTTACGTAGACATAA
Organism: Oncorhynchus gorbuscha; assembly: GCF_021184085.1. Taxonomy (NCBI): domain Eukaryota; kingdom Metazoa; phylum Chordata; class Actinopteri; order Salmoniformes; family Salmonidae; genus Oncorhynchus; species Oncorhynchus gorbuscha. The sequence goes on from NC_060197.1 coordinate 2,631,204, forward strand.
GAACAGGTAGAGAGGTATGGGGGGTAAGCACAGGGGACAGGTTTACGTAGACATAAGAACAGAGACAGGGACAGAGGTATGAGGGGGTAAACACAGGGGACAGGTTTAAACACAGGGGACAGGTTTAGACATAAGAACAGAGACAGGGACAGAGGTATGAGGGGGTAAACACAGGGGACAGGTTTACGTAGACATAAGAACAGGTAGAGAGGTATGAGGGGGTAAGCACAGGGGACAGGTTTACGTAGACATAAGAACAGAGACAGGGACAGAGGTATGAGGGGGTAAACACAGGGGACAGGTTTACGTAGACATAAGAACAGGTAGAGAGGTATGAGGGGGTAAACACAGGGGACAGGTTTACGTAGACATAAGAACAGGTAGAGAGGTATGAGGGGGTAAACACAGGGGACAGGTTTACGTAGACATAAGAACAGGTAGAGAGGTATGAGGGGGTAAACACAGGGGACAGGTTTACGTAGACATAAGAACAGGTAAAGAGGTATGAGGGGGTAAACACAGGGGACAGGTTTACGTAGACATAAGAACAGAGACAGGGACAGAGGTATGAGGGGGTAAACACAGGGACAGGTTTACGTAGACATAAGAACAGGTAAAGAGGTATGAGGGGGTAAACACAGGGGACAGGTTTACGTAGACATAAGAACAGAGACAGGGACAGAGGTATGAGGGGGTAAACACAGGGGACAGGTTTATGTAGACATAAGAACAGGTAAAGAGGTATGAGGGGGTAAACACAGGGGACAGGTTTACGTAGACATAAGAACAGGTAGAGAGGTATGGGGGGTAAGCACAGGGGACAGGTTTACGTAGACATAAGAACAGAGACAGGGACAGAGGTATGAGGGGGTAAGCACAGGGGACAGGTTTACGTAGACATAAGAACAGAGACAGGGACAGAGGTATGAGGGGGGTAAACACAGGGGACAGGTTTACGTAGACATAAGAACAGAGACAGGGACAGAGGTATGGGGGGGTAAACACAGGGGACAGGTTTACGTAGACATAAGAACAGAGACAGGGACAGAGGTATGAGGGGGTAAACACAGGGGACAGGTTTACGTAGACATAAGAACAGGTAGAGAGGTATGAGGGGGTAAACACAGGGGACAGGTTTACGTAGACATAAGAACAGGTAGAGAGGTATGAGGGGGTAAACACAGGGGACAGGTTTACGTAGACATAAGAACAGAGACAGGGACAGAGGTATGAGGGGGTAAACACAGGGGACAGGTTTACGTAGACATAAGAACAGGTAAAGAGGTATGAGGGGGTAAACACAGGGGACAGGTTTACGTAGACATAAGAACAGGTAAAGAGGTATGAGGGGGTAAACACAGGGGACAGGTTTACGTAGACATAAGAACAGGTAAAGAGGTATGAGGGGGTAAACACAGGGGACAGATTTACGTAGACATAAGAACAGGTAAAGAGGTATGGGGGGTAAACACAGGGGACAGGTTTACGTAGACATAAGAACAGGTAAAGAGGTATGAGGGGGTAAACACAGGGGACAGGTTTACGTAGACATAAGAACAGGTAAAGAGGTATGAGGGGGTAAACACAGGGGACAGGTTTACGTAGACATAAGAACAGGTAGAGAGGTATGAGGGGGTAAACACAGGGGACAGGTTTACATAGACATAAGAACAGGTAGAGAGGTATGAGGGGGTAAGCACAGGGGACAGGTTTACGTAGACATAAGAACAGGTAAAGAGGTATGAGGGGGTAAACACAGGGGACAGGTTTACGTAGACATAAGAACAGGTAAAGAGGTATGAGGGGGTAAACACATGGGACAGGTTTACGTAGACATAAGAACAGGTAAAGAGGTATGAGGGGGTAAGCACAGGGGACAGGTTTACGTAGACATAAGAACAGGTAAAGAGGTATGAGGGGGTAAACACAGGGGACAGGTTTACGTAGACATAAGAACAGGGAGAGGTATGAGGGGGTAAACACAGGGGACAGGTTTACGTAGACATAAGAACAGGTAGAGAGGTATGAGGGGGGTAAACACAGGGGACAGGTTTACGTAGACATAAGAACAGGTAGAGAGGTATGAGGGGGTAAGCACAGGGGACAGGTTTACGTAGACATAAGAACAGAGACAGGGACAGAGGTATGAGGGGGTAAACACAGGGGACAGGTTTACGTAGACATAAGAACAGGTAGAGAGGTATGAGGGGGTAAACACAGGGGACAGGTTTACGTAGACATAAGAACAGGTAGAGAGGTATGAGGGGGTAAACACAGGGGACAGGTTTACGTAGACATAAGAACAGGTAGAGAGGTATGAGGGGGTAAACACAGGGGACAGGTTTACGTAGACATAAGAACAGAGACAGGGACAGAGGTATGAGGGGGTAAGCACAGGGGACAGGTTTACGTAGACATAAGAACAGAGACAGGGACAGAGGTATGAGGGGGTAAACACAGGGGACAGGTTTACGTAGACATAAGAACAGGTAGAGAGGTATGGGGGGTAAGCACAGGGGACAGGTTTACGTAGACATAAGAACAGAGACAGGGACAGAGGTATGAGGGGGTAAACACAGGGGACAGGTTTACGTAGACATAAGAACAGAGACAGGGACAGAGGTATGGGGGGGGGTAAACACAGGGGACAGGTTTACGTAGACATAAGAACAGAGACAGGGACAGAGGTATGAGGGGGGTAAACACAGGGGACAGGTTTACGTAGACATAAGAACAGGTAGAGAGGTATGAGGGGGGTAAGCACAGGGGACAGGTTTACGTAGACATAAGAACAGAGACAGGGACAGAGGTATGAGGGGGTAAACACAGGGGACAGGTTTAAGGAGACATAAGAACAGGTAGAGAGGTATGAGGGGGTAAGCACAGGGGACAGGTTTACGTAGACATAAGAACAGAGACAGGGACAGAGGTATGAGGGGGTAAACACAGGGGACAGGTTTACGTAGACATAAGAACAGGTAGAGAGGTATGAGGGGGTAAACACAGGGGACAGGTTTACGTAGACATAAGAACAGGTAGAGAGGTATGAGGGGGTAAACACAGGGGACAGGTTTACGTAGACATAAGAACAGAGACAGGGACAGAGGTATGAGGGGGTAAACACAGGGGACAGGTTTACGTAGACATACGAACAGGTAAAGAGGTATGAGGGGGTAAACACAGGGGACAGGTTTACGTAGACATAAGAACAGGTAGAGAGGTATGAGGGGGGTAAACACAGGGGACAGGTTTACGTAGACATAAGAACAGGTAGAGAGGTATGAGGGGGGTAAACACAGGGGACAGGTTTACGTAGACATAAGAACAGGTAGAGAGGTATGAGGGGGGTAAACACAGGGGACAGGTTTACGTAGACATAAGAACAGGTAGAGAGGTATGGGGGGGTAAGCACAGGGGACAGGTTTACGTAGACATAAGAACAGGTAAAGAGGTATGAGGGGGGTAAACACAGGGGACAGGTTTACGTAGACATAAGAACAGGTAAAGAGGTATGAGGGGGGTAAACA
>NC_060197.1:2634830-2644518 GCF_021184085.1 Oncorhynchus gorbuscha
GCCTGGTAGCACTCGGTGGTTCACACAGTGGTACAGAGTCGTATTACCACCACTGTGGTAGTTCCAGAGAGCAGCAGGTGAAGCAGGAGACTGGAGATGTCAGAGCTCTGGAGATCTCCCTTTCAGATCAATCAGTCAGCAGCACTACAGTCCACACAGACTGCAGTTACTGAGCCTGACCACTCGAAGGAGACATAGAGCAGCTACTATCTAATAACACATTAATAACAATATGCTCCATTTGTAGATGTCTACAATCAATGCATCAGTCCCCATTCAGCACTTATATCAGAAACCATGTCAGTAGTTACATAGCTATCAGGATTCTACATCACATCAGTTTGACTGTCCAGGAAGACTATTTACACATTTTATTCTTTTATTGAACTTTTATTTAACTAGGCTGTCAGTTAAGAACCAATTCTTATTTACAATGACGGCCTACAGATAGCATGGTAGCTGGGTCAATTGTGAGCCCCATATATAGGACACCTTTGCATTAGCAGCACATGCTGCAGTGCTCTGGGAGTGTTTATAGCCCTGTGAGTTTAACACTCCATGACTTTTATCACCGTCTTCATATGTATATTTTCCCTGTTTCTCCAAGGTAATATATTTGACAGAAAATAACGATAACCATTGCAATATTAGGCTATATAACCTTATTACAGTTTAAGATAATAATCGATATGGAAATGAATGAACAATTTAATGCTAATTCGACATGCCATCTCTGTTTCAGAGAACAGAGCCAGGTTGTTGTGACTCAGACTCCAACAGTGAAAATTGTTTCAGTGGAGTCACTCATTCAGCTGTAACATTCAGCTGTAAGACCAGCAGTGCTGAAAACAGTGACATCTATGGACAGGGATGGCCTGTTATCAACATAAACCTAGAGAAGCTCCTAAATACCTAGTATACTTAGCAAAACCATTCAGTCTTGGACTCCATCTAGATTCAGTGGCAGTGGATCTGGGAGTGACTTCACTCTGACCATCAATGGAGTCCAGGCTGAAGATGCAGAGATTACTGCTGTCAGAGGTTATACAACCCCAACTAGGTCTGGGTGTTCACACAGTGATACAGAGTCGTACAAAAACCTCCCTCAGTCAGACAGCACTATGGTAGTTCCAGAGAGTAGCTGGCTCTGGAGATCTCCACTTTAGATCAGTTGTGCTACCCGGAGTGGCGCAGCAGTCTAAGGCACTGCATCTCAATGCTAGAGGCGTCACTAGAGATGCTGGTTCAATCGGGGGCTGAATCACAAACAGCAGTGATCAGGAGTTCTATAGGCGGCACACAATTGTCCCGGTTGGGCTGTCATCGAATAATTATTTGTTCTTAACTGACTTGCCTAAGTAGTATTTTTTTTGTTAATATATATGTATGTTTTTAAATGAATTCAGTCAGCAGCATTTAAGTCTTTGAATGCCAAGTTAACAAACAGATCACTGGCCATTTTGAACTAACTGCACCTTCTCCGCTGTGCAATCCGGTTTCCGAGCTGGTCACGGGTGCACCTCAGCAGCGCTAAGGTACTAAACGATATCATAACCGCCATCGATAAAAGACAGTACTGTGCAGCCGTTTCATCGATCTGGCCAAGGCTTTGGACTCTGTCAATCACCGTATTCTTGTCGTGCAGACTCAACAGCCTTGGTTCTCAAATCACTGCCTCTCCCTGGTTCACCAACTACTTCTCAGATAGAGAGTTCAATGTGTCAAATTGGAGGGCCTGTTGTCCGGAACGTATAAGATTATATTCCAGGCATACATGTGTGGGACAAGTTAAGAGGAGAAATATGTGGAAAAAACAGAGACTACACATGATAACTTTGAAAAAGCTGACAACAGGAGGGCCCTTTCAAGGCCTCTTTAATCTAGGAAGGAGAGAGGAAGAACAGCGGGAAAACTGCCAAGGCTGGTAGAAAAGTGATGTGTGTGTGTGTGTGTGTGTGTGTGTGTGTGTGTGTGTGTGTGTGTGTGTGTGTGTGTGTGTGTGTGTGTGTGTGTGTGTGTGTGTGTGTGTGTGTGTGTGTGTGTGTGTGTGTGTGTGTGTGTGTGTGTGTGTGTGTGTGTGTGTGTGTGTGTGTGTGTGTGTGTGTGTGTGTGTGTGATTATCCTACCAATCCTGTCTTCAGCAATGTCATTTACAAAATAGCCTAACACTCTACACTGCAAACTGGATGCAGTCTATCACAGTGCCATCCGTTTGGTCACCAAAGCCCCATATACCACCCACAACAGCGTTCCTGAATGCTCTGTCGGCTGGCCCTCGCTATATTCGTGCCAGACCCACTGGCTCAGGTCATCTACAAGTCTTTGCTAGGTAAGCTCACGCCTTATCTCAGCTCACTGGTCACCATAACAACACCCACCCGTAGCACGCGCTCCAGCAGGTATATCTCACTGGTCATCCCCAAAGCCAATTCCTCCTTTGGCCGTCTTTCCTTCCAGTTCTCTGCTGCCAATGACTGAAACAAATTGCAAATATCTCTGTAGCTGGAGTCTTATATATCCCTCTCTAACTTTAAGCATCAGCTGTCTGAGCAGCTTACCAATCACTGTATCTGTACACAGCCCATCTGTAAATAGCACACCGACTACCTCATCACCATATTATTACTTACCCTCTTGCTCTTTTGCACCCCAGTATCTCTACTTGCACATCATCATCTGCACATCTATCACTCCAGTATTAATGCTAAATTGTAATTATTTACGCCTCTATGGCCTATTTATTGCCTACCTCCCTACTCTTCTACATTTGCACAGACTGTACATAGATTTTTCTGTGTTTTTGTGTTGTTGACTGTAAGTTTGTTTATGTGTAACTCTGTGTTGTTGTTTTTGTCTCACTGCTTTGCTTCATCTTGGCCAGGTTGCAATTGTAAATGAGAACTTGTTCTCAACTGGCCTACCTGGTGTAAAGAATTGCTATTCTCTTATGCAAGTGATCAGCCTACTGCTAAATGCATGGCTACAACTCACAGTAAAGGATGTGGGGCCCCCTACAGGATAACTCACGCACACACACCCCCATCCAGCACACACACAGTCCCCTTTAGCTGAACGGATGTGACGGCGGGATTCGAGAGTGACGGACGGCCCAGCTGAGCCAATGGCGGAAGACTACAGACGGACGGCCCAGCTGAGCCAATCAAAAGATCCGATCTCCCAGGATCAACCTACTTTCTGTTTTGTATAAATTGTATTGTAACGGTTCACTCTTTCTCTTTTTCCTGCTGTTCTGTGCGAGCGAATGGGAGAGCCGTATATACGTGTACCAGATATTCTCACTCTGAATAAATCTGTCGCTTGTCGTACAATCTACCACCTTGTCTGAATCGATCCTTAACCGGCTCACCCTTCTACATATCCTTTTATCAACAGAATTTGGTAGCGGGAGGATGGTTTAATAACGGTCCGGTCGAAGAGAGTTGATTGGGTGTGAGAAGGAGAGTGACGGAAGGACGGTTGTAGGAAGACGGGTGAAGGAATTCGGGGAGGACAATAATTCTGCTCAACTCCGGGAAACTGATCTAAAGGTGCACTATAAACAAGGTAAGCAAAACCTGTTAAATCAAACTTTGCATATTGTCGTATAGTCTGTCTAAATTTTGATCAGTATTTCCGAGTAAGTATGAATTCTTGTGTAAATTTATAATTTGCTGACAAGTTGAAAGTACAGTGAAGTGAACATATGTGGTACAAACCGGCGACGGCCGGGTGATTAAATCATTGATGAGATATCAGTAAGGGGTAGTTAATTACTATTCATTAAATCTGGCGCCAGGGGATAAATTGTAATTTTGTCCGTGACCGGTCAGCACAGTCTGATAGCTTTCAATGATGAGGTATCACTTTTGAGGCCTGGATTAGTTCCGATAGGGGTCAATAACAGATCAGTAAGTGAATAGTTAATTACTATTCATTAAACCTGGCGCCCGAGGGGACAAATTGTAATTTTGTGCGAGACTGGGTCGAAGTCCAGTCTGATGGTGTTGATTGATATGGGTGGGACATGGACATGGATTTTGATACGTTCGATAGGGGTTAATAACAGGTCAGTAAGTGAATAGTTAATTACTATTCATTAAACCTGGCGCCGAGGGGACAAATTGTAATTTTGTTCCGAGACTCGGTCGAAGTCAGTCTGATGGTGTTGATTGATAGGGGTGGGACATGGATATGGATTCAGCACGGTAGAGATTAGGGATAAAAATCAGTAAGGGGATAGTTAATTACTATTCATTAAACCTGGCGCCGAGAGGGGAAAAGATTGGCAACTTTGTCCCGCGACTCGGTCGAAGTCCAGTCTGATAAGTAGTCCAAAAGATAGGCTGATAATGTTTAGAGAGAACACGTGTATTTGTAACTGTTCATATAAAATGTAATGTGGTTGTAATTGTCATGTTTTGTCATTAATTATCATGTCTTGTCCCTGTGCTTCCCCTTCTATTCGTTTCCCTCTGCTGGTCTTATTAGGTTCTTTCCCTCTTTCTATCCCTCTCTCTCCCCCTCCCTCTCTCACTCTCTCGCTCTCTCTTCTCTCTATCGTTCCGTTCCTGCTCCCAGCTGTTCCCTATTCCCCTAATCATCATTTAGTCTTCCCACACCTGTTCCCGATCCTTTTCCCTGATTAGAGTCCCTATTTCTCTCCTTGTTTTCCGTACCTGCCTGTCGGATCCTCATCTATAATTCACCGTGCTGTGTCTATGTTTTGCCCTGTCGTGTCGTGTTTCCCTCAGATGCTGCGTGGTGAGCAGGTGTCCTGAGTCTGCTAGGTTCAAGTGCCTTCCGTGGCAACCTGCAGTTCTCGATCAAGTCTCCTGTCTGTTCTCGTCTTTACGAGTAGTATTATGCTTTTTGTTTTGTAAAGTTTCTTACTGGATTAAAAACTCTGTTTTTTCGCCAAGTCGCTTTTGGGTCCTCATTCACCTGCATAACAGAAGGATCCGACCAAGGAATGGACCCAGCGACTACAGAGGCTCGTAACACTGCCGTCGAGATCCAAGGAGCCATGCTCGGCAGACACGAGCAGGAATTGTCTGCTGCTCGCCATGCCGTGGAGAACCTGGCCGCTCAGGTTTCCGACCTCTCTGGACAGTTCCAGAGTCTTCGTCTCGTGCCACCTGTTACTTCCTGGCCTGCCGAGCCTCCAGAACCTAGGGTTAATAACCCACCTTGCTACTCCGGGCAGCCCACTGAGTGCCGCTCCTTTCTCACCCAGTGTGAGATTGTGTTCTCTCTCAACCCAACACATACTCTAGAGAGAGCTGGGTTGCTTACGTCATTTCACTCCTTACTGGCCGGGCCGAGAGTGGGGCACAGCTATCTGGGAGGCAAGGGCTGATTGTTCTAACAATTACCAGAACTTTAAAGAGGAGATGATTCGGGTTTTTGACCGTTCAGTTTTTGGTGGGGAGGCTTCTAGGGCCCTGGCTTCCCTATGCCAAGGTGATCGATCCATAACGGATTACTCTATAGAGTTTCGTACTCTTGCTGCCTCTAGTGACTGGAACGAGCCGGCGCTGCTCGCTCGTTTTCTGGAGGGACTCCACACAGTGGTCAAAGATGAGATTCTCTCTCGGGAGGTTCCTTCCAGTGTGGACTCTTTGATTGCTCTCGCCATCCGCATAGAACGACGGGTAGATCTTCGTCACCAGGCTCGTGGAAGAGAGTTCGCATCAACGGTGTTTCCCTGCTCCGCATCGCAACCATCTCCCTCCTCTGGCTCTGAGACTGAGCCCATGCAGCTGGGAGGGATTCGCATCTCGACTAAGGAGAGGGAACGGAGGATCACCAACCGCCTGTGCCTCTATTGCGGATTTGATGGACATTTTGTTAATTCATGTCCAGTAAGAGGCCAGAGCCCATCAGTAGCGGAGGGCTACTGGTGAGCGCTACTACTCAGGTCTCTTCATCTAGATCCTGTACTACTATGTCGGTCCATCTACGCTGGACCGGTTGATGCTACATGCAGTGCCTTGATTGACTCTGGGGCTGAGGGTTGTTTCATGGACGAAGCATGGGTTCGAAACATAACATTCCTTTCAGACAGTTAGACAAGCCTACGCCCATGTTTGCCTTAGATGGTAGTCATCTTCCCAGTATCAGATTTGAGACACTACCTTTAACTCTCACAGTATCTGGTAACCACAGTGAGACTATTTCTTTTTTGATTTTTCGTTCACCTTTCACACCTGTTGTTTTGGGTCATCCCTGGCTAGTATGTCATAATCCTTCTATTAATTGGTCTTGTAATTCTATCCTATCCTGGAACGTATCTTGTCATGTGAAGTGCTTAATGTCTGCCATCCCTCCCATTTCTTCTGTCCCCACTTCTCAGGAGGAACCTGGCGATTTGACAGGAGTGCCGGAGGAATATCATGATCTGCGCACGGTCTTCAGTCGGTCCCGAGCCAACTCCCTTCCTCCTCACCGGTCGTATGATTGTAGTATTGATCTCCTTCCGGGGACCACTCCTCCTCGGGGTAGACTATACTCTCTGTCGGCTCCCGAACGTAAGGCTCTCGAGGATTATTTATCTGTGTCTCTTGACGCCGGTACCATAGTGCCTTCTTCCTCTCCGGCCGGGGCGGGGTTCTTTTTTGTTAAGAAGAAGGACGGTACTCTGCGCCCCTGCGTGGATTATCGAGGGCTGAATGACATAACGGTTAAGAATCGTTATCCGCTTCCCCCATATGTCATCAGCCTTCGAGATTCTGCAGGGAGCCAGGTGCTTTACTAAGTTGGACCTTCGTAACGCTTACCATCTCGTGCGCATCAGAGAGGGGACGAGTGGAAACGGCGTTTAACACTCCGTTAGGGCATTTTGAGTACCGGGTTCTGCCGTTTGGTCTCGCCAATGCGCCAGCTGTTTTTCAGGCATTAGTTAATGATGTTCTGAGAGACATGCTGAACATCTTTGTTTTTGTCTATCTTGACGATATCCTGATTTTTTCACCGTCACTCGAGATTCATGTTCAGCACGTTCGACGTGTTCTACAGCGCCTTTTAGAGAATTGTCTCTACGTAAAGGCTGAGAAGTGCTCTTTTCATGTCTCCTCCGTTACTTTTCTCGGTTCCGTTATTTCCGCTGAAGGCATTCAGATGGATTCCGCTAAGGTCAAGCTGTCAGTGATTGGCCCGTTCCAAGGTCACGTGTCGAGTTGCAGCGCTTTTTAGGTTTCGCTAATTTCTATCGGCGTTTCATTCGTAATTTCGGTCAAGTTGCTGCCCCTCTCACAGCTCTTACTTCTGTCAAGACGTGTTTTAAGTGGTCGGTTCCGCCCAGGGAGCTTTTGATCTTCTAAAAGAACGTTTTACGTCCGCTCCTATCCTCGTTACTCCTGACGTCACTAGACAATTCATTGTCGAGGTTGGCGCTTCAGAGGTAGGCGTGGGAGCCATTCTATCCCAGCGCTTCCAGTCTGACGATAAGGTTCATCCTTGCGCTTATTTTTCTCATCGCCTGTCGCCATCTGAGCGCAACTATGATGTGGGTAACCGTGAACTGCTCGCCATCCGCTTAGCCCTAGGCGAATGGCGACAGTGGTTGGAGGGGCGACCGTTCCTTTTGTCGTTTGGACAGACCATAAGAACCTTGAGTACATCCGTTCTGCCAAGCGACTTAATGCCCGTCAAGCTCGTTGGGCGTTGTTTTTCGCTCGTTTCGAGTTTGTGATTTCTTACCGTCCGGGTAGCAAGAACACCAAGCCTGATGCCTTATCCCGTCTGTTTAGTTCTTCTGTGGCTTCTACTGATCCCGAGGGGATTCTTCCTTATGGGCGTGTTGTCGGGTTGACAGTCTGGGGAATTGAAAGACAGGTTAAGCAAGCACTCACGCACACTGCGTCGCCGCGCGCTTGTCCTAGTAACCTCCTTTTCGTTCCTGTTTCCACTCGTCTGGCTGTTCTTCAGTGGGCTCACTCTGCCAAGTTAGCTGGTCATCCCGGTGTTCGAGGCACTCTTGCGTCTATTCGCCAGCGCTTTTGGTGGCCGACTCAGGAGCGTGACACGCGCCGTTTCGTGGCTGCTTGTTCGGACTGCGCGCAGACTAAGTCGGGTAACTCTCCTCCTGCCGGTCGTCTCAGACCGCTCCCCATTCCTTCTCGACCATGGTCTCACATCGCCCTAGACTTCATTACCGGTCTGCCTTTGTCTGCGGGGAAGACTGTGATTCTTACGGTTGTCGATAGGTTCTCTAAGGCGGCACATTTCATTCCCCTCGCTAAACTTCCTTCCGCTAAGGAGACGGCACAAATCATTATCGAGAATGTGTTCAGAATTCATGGCCTCCCGTTAGACGCCGTTTCAGACAGAGGCCCGCAATTCACGTCACAGTTTTGGAGGGAGTTCTGTCGTTTGATTGGTGCGTCCGTCAGTCTCTCTTCCGGGTTTCATCCCCAGTCTAACGGTCAAGCAGAGGGCCAATCAGACGATTGGTCGCATACTACGCAGCCTTTCTTTCAGAAACCCTGCGTCTTGGGCAGAACAGCTCCCCTGGGCAGAATACGCTCACAACTCGCTTCCTTCGTCTTCTACCGGGTTATCTCCGTTTCAGAGTAGTCTGGGTTACCAGCCTCCTCTGTTCTCATCCCAGCTTGCCGAGTCAGCGTTCCCTCCGCTCAAGCGTTTGTCCAACGTTGTGAGCGCACCTGGAGGAGGGTGAGGTCTGCACTTTGCCGCTACAGGGCACAGACTGTGAGCCGCCAATAAACGCAGGATTAAGAGTCCAAGGTATTGTTGCGGCCAGAGAGTGTGGCTTTCCACTCGCAACCTTCCTCTTACGACAGCTTCTCGTAAGTTGACTCCGCGGTTCATTGGTCCGTTCCGTGTCTCCCAGGTCGTCAATCCTGTCGCTGTGCGACTGCTTCTTCCGCGACATCTTCGTCGCGTCCATCCTGTCTTCCATGTCTCCTGTGTCAAGCCCTTTCTTCGCACCCCCGTTCGTCTTCCCTCCCCCTCCCGTCCTTGTCGAGCGCACCTATTTACAAGGTACATAAGATCATGGACATGCGTTCTCGGGGACGGGTCACCAATACTTAGTGGATTGGGAGGTTACGGTCCTGAGGAGAGGAGTTGGGTTCCGTCTCGGGGCGTGCTGGACCGTTCACTCATTGATGATTTCCTCCGTTGCCGCCAGGATTCCTCCTCGAGTGCGCCAGGAGGCGCTCGGTGAGTGGGGGGTACTGTCATGTTTTGTCATTAATTATCATGTCTTGTCCCTGTGCTTCCCCTTCTATTCGTTTCCCTCTGCTGGTCTTATTAGGTTCTTTCCCTCTTTCTATCCCTCTCTCTCCCCCTCCCTCTCTCACTCTCTCGCTCTCTCTTCTCTCTATCGTTCCGTTCCTGCTCCCAGCTGTTCCTATTCCCCTAATCATCATTTAGTCTTCCCACACCTGTTCCCGATCCTTTTCCCTGATTAGAGTCCCTATTTCTCTCCTTGTTTTCCGTACCTGCCCTGTCGGATCCTCATCTATAATTCACCGTGCTGTGTCTATGTTTTGCCCTGTCGTGTCGTGTTTCCCTCAGATGCTGCGTGGTGAGCAGGTGTCTGAGTCTGCTAGGTTCAAGTGCCTTCCCGAGGCAACCTGCAGTTCTCGATCAAGTCTCCTGTCTGTTCTCGTCTTTACGAGTAGTATTATGCTTTTTGTTTTGTAAAGTTTCTTACTGGATTAAA
>NC_060197.1:2644618-2649392 GCF_021184085.1 Oncorhynchus gorbuscha
ACTCACGCACACACACCCCATCCAGCACACACACAGTCCCCTTTAGCTGAACGGATGTGACGGCGGGATTCGAGAGTGACGGACGGCCCAGCTGAGCCAATGGCGGAAGACTACAGACGGACGGCCCAGCTGAGCCAATCAAAAGATCCGATCTCCCAGGATCAACCTACTTTCTGTTTTGTATAAATTGTATTGTAACGGTTCACTCTTTCTCTTTTTCCTGCTGTTCTGTGCGAGCGAATGGGAGAGCCGTATATACGTGTACCAGATATTCTCACTCTGAATAAATCTGTCGCTTGTCGTACAATCTACCACCTTGTCTGAATCGATCCTTAACCGGCTCACCCTTCTACATATCCTTTTATCAACACTGGTTAAATAAAGGTGAAATAAATAGAGGAATTGATCAGAGAAACCTGCATGATGTAAGTGTCCATCTCATTACACTTTTTATATTTGATCTCTGTCCTGTAGGTGACAGGAAATCCACATACTCTTTCTACCATATCCGATATCCGCTACATGATTTCTGTTACATGATTATTTTTGACGGAACGTTGGTGGAACGCCGCAGCGATGTGTCTCTCCAACATCACCCTGGAGAGGCGCACTGGGAATGGACAAGCAAAATGTTTTGCGCCGCTGCCTTTGTCAAAGTGGGCACTGCTTATCATAGGGCTGCATCAGCGCTCACCTAAAAAGCCCATATGCCACTGGCTGAGAGAAATTATCATTGTTTTTGGGCAGAATTATGCAAGGTTTTATTTGTTCCTGTATGTGTGTACTGGTCAGTTTAGCTCAGAAAATGCCGCCCTCGTCAATCTAACGCCATAGGCGGCCCCCTAATCCTGCCTAATGAGCGGGCTGGCCGTGCCAATGATCACTGGAAGGTGGAAACTGACTGGTATTCCTCTTTTCCATGGATATCAATATGTTACCACAGCATATTACCATAACACTAATAAACAGATAAAGTGATATGTGTTCAGAAGTTGATGATGATATATGACTTTTAAAAATCTCCATTATTCATTATTGTCACGCCTGGTCGAGGTATTTTGTGTTTATCTTCATTTATTTGGTCAGGCCAGGGTGTGGCATGGGGTTTTTGTATGTGGTGTGTTGGTATCGGGTTTGTAGCTTAGTGGGGTGTTCTAGTTAAGTCTATGGCTGTCTGAAGTGGTTCTCAATCAGACGCAGGTGTTTATCGTTGTCTCTGATTGGGAACCATATTTAGGCAGCCATATTCTTTGCGTGTTTTGTGGGTGATTGTCCTTAGTGTCCTTGTTCCCGGCTCTGTGTTAGTTTACACAAGTATAGGCTGTTTCGGTTTTCGTTACGTTCTTTGTTTTGTAGTGTTTGTATTGATTCGTGGTTTACGTTTTGTTTATTAAACATGGATCGCGATCTACATGCTGCATTTTGGTCCGTCTCTCCTTCACCACAAGAGAACCGTTACAATTATAGTTTTGTCTTACTAAAAAACAACCAATAACCAATAATAGCATTGTATTTATGCCCTTTTTATTCACGTCAAGCAGGTTAAAAAACTTTCCAAGAAAGATGAATAAGGAGTACCATGTACTACATGTGGCTTGACCTCTCCTGTTAATCTGTTAACATTGTAGTATCTAGACCTCTCCTGTTAATCTGTTAACATTGTAGTATCTAGACCTCTCCTGTTAATCTGTTAACATTGTATTATCTAGACCTCTCCTGTTAATCTGTTAACATTGTACTATCTAGACCTCTCATGTTAATCTGTTAACATTGTACTATCCAGACATCTCCTGTTAATCTGTTAACATTGTATCTAGACCTCTCCTGTTATGGTAAGAAATCTTGTCAAAGATGATTTGATGTTCTTTTGAAGTAAATTATTTTCTGTTTTGTTTTGCCCGAAGTTTTGCAAAACATTCCTTTTATTGTCCATTTCTTACAAGGTGTGGTATGTTTCATCATACGCTACAATCTCAAATGTAGAGTAATCACTCATTGTTTAAATTCAGGTCAAAATTGATTAAATGTAATAAAATGGCCTTGAAAAAAATGGCCTTGAATATTTCCCCCAAAATCATGGAGATAAAAGTGAGTTACAAAATCCTCAATATCGAGGCTAAATGTATAGACAAATTGAAACGTGACATATTAACTGTATAAAACAGTTAATTTTGTGTTTACTTACTTCCAACATCAATTCTGGTGCCACTACCAAAGTCCACCACAGTGATACAATCACTATTACTGCTGGTACAAAATCTCTGTGTTGTGATGCTGCAGCTGTTACAGTGAAGATCACTCATACAGAATCATAATCAACACAGATACACTTTAACATCTTCCAGGTAGAACAAACACTTCATATAAGCTGTTTCTAGGTAATACAAATATGAATTGTATCTTAAATCCAGATATGAGTCATTTTTCCTTCCTCTGTGTATCAGGTTCTCCTAGTCTGGAGGTACAGTCCAGCATTAGATCAGTGTTGCTAGTATTCCTCCATATTGTTCATATGAAAGACAACAGCAGCAGCAGTAGTGATAGTGATCCATGTTGTATATTCCTTTATTAAACATGTTGATCTCAGATTTAACAGTGGTGGTAAAGTCACAGAGGACAGACAACACTACCAGAGGAATCCTACCAGCTTTAGTTTAGAGAAGTGTTCACTAACTGATTAGAGGAACTTACATGAGAGACCAAGCATGAGTGAACAGACAGTTCATTATATCTGATCATCATCAGAATAACAATATAATGGTGGTGTGACATAAAAATGACCATGGATCCGTTATCAGAGTTAACAGTTGCTGTTTGATGTTATTAAAGCTAGCTAATGCAGGACAAAATATATTTTAATGAAGGGAACCGACTTGGAAATTGAAATAGATTTTACAAAATAATTTGCATAATGCATCTGCACACTTTGCATTAGCAGCACATGCTTCAACGCTCTGAGAGCATTTATATCCTTGTGAGTTTAAAACTTCATGACTGAGAGCTGTTCATGACAACAGAACCCACAACAACCATGACTTATATCACAATCTTCATCTGGACACTTGCTCTCTGCTTCAAGGGTAAAATTTTCAGGATTTATTGTTGAAAAATAATTTAATCTATACCATCCACTTGTATATCGTTGTTACTATTTATATTCAGAATTATTCATTACTATATGTACAATTTCATTCATTTAAACATTTGTATTCTGTTTTTCAGAATCCAGAGGACAGATCACTGTGACTCAGACTCCTGAAATGAAAGCGTTCCAGAATGGAGACGCAGTCAATTTAAGATGTAGATTTAACAAACCTCCTGCTTGTAGTCCCCCTTGTGTAGCCTGGTACCAACAGAAACCTGGAGGAGCTCCTGAACTCCTTATTTACTCTGCTACAACACTTCAGTCTGGGACTCCATCTAGATTCAGTGGCAGTGGATCTGGGAGTGACTTCACTCTGACCATCAGTGGAGTCCAGGCTGAAGATGCAGGAGATTACTACTGTCAGAGTTTACACTACATCAATAGTAAAGATGTGTTCACACAGTGATACAGAGACGTACAAAAACCTCCCTCAGTCAGACTGCACAGTGACTGTATTGATACAGCTGGGACCTACTGTAGATGCTGAGGAGGAAGAGACAGTGACATGGAACACTGGTCACTAGATGAGGTCAACTGTGACTTATGTCAATATGATCACATGACCATCATTGTCACAATCATCATGGTTGTGACCATAGAATGACATATTTACAATGAAGAAAAATATAAAGGCAACATGTAAAGTGTTAGTCCAATGTTTCATGAGGTGAAATTATTCCAGAAATTTTTCATACGAAGAAAAAGCTTATTTTTCTGAAAATGTGTGCACATATTTGTTTACATCCCTGTTAGTAAGCATTTCTCATTAGCCACTATAATCAATCCACCTGACAGGTGTGGCATATCAGGAAGCTGATTATACAGCACGATCATTACACAGGTGCACCTCATGCCGGGGACAATAGAAGGCCATTCTAAAATGTGCAGTTATGTCGCACAATGTCAAAGATATCAAGTTGAGGGAGCGTGCAATTGGGAAAGGGAAAGTGAAAGACGGATACCTAGTCAGTTTTACAACTGAATGCCTTCAACTGAAATGTGTCTTCCGCATTTAACCCAACCCCTCTGAATCAGAGTTGTGGGGGGCTGCCATAATCGACATCGCTGACTGCGGGTATGTCAACCAGAGTTGGCAAATATTTGTATACTAATTTCTCAACCACAAGCCGCCTCCAACATCCTTTGAGAGAATTTGGCTGTACGTCCAACCGGCCTCACAGGCTAGCCCAGGAACTCTACATCTGGCTTCTTCATCTGTGGGATCATCTGAGACCAGCCACCCAGACAGCTAATGAAACTGAGGAGCATTTCTGTCTGTAATAAAGCCCTTTTACAGGGAAAAACTCATTCTGATTGGCTGGGCCTGGCTCCCCAGTGGGAGGTGGGCCTATGCCCTACCAAACCCAACTGCTGCTGCACCCCTACCCAGTCATGTGAAATCCATTGATGTGTCACGGCCGTCGAATGAAGAGGACCAAAGCGCAGCGTGGTGAGCGTACATATTCCTTTTGAGGATGACGCCGACAAAAACAATCCAAAACAATCGTGAAGCCTTAGGGCTATGTGCCACAAACAAAGACAACTTCCTACACAGAAAGGAGGGAAAAGGGCTACCTAAGTATGGTTCAATATATAATAGGAACTCTGTAGTTGTGACTGGTTACATTT
>NC_060197.1:2649492-2656695 GCF_021184085.1 Oncorhynchus gorbuscha
TTTTGTACACTGCTGCTACTCTTTGTTTATTATCTATGTCACTTCACTTCACCCCCACCTACTTGTACAAATTACCTCAACTAACTGTACCCCGCACACTGTTTGATTCCGGAGCCCCTGTATATAGCCTCGTTATTCTTATTGTGTTACTTTTGTTATTACTTTTATTTTAGTCTACTTGGTAAATATTTTCTTAACTCTTCTTGAACTGCACTGTTGATTAAGGGCTTGTAAGTAAGCATTTCACAGTAAAGTCTATACTTGTTATATTCGGCGCATGTAACAAATAAAGATTGATTTGATACACAGGGCACCAGTACCAATTCGATATACAGGGTACGAGGTCATTTGAGGTAGATATGTACATATGGTATAACTAGGAATAAGTGACAGATAATGGGGGTGGCAGGTAGCCTAGTGGTTAGAGCTTTGGACATAAAAACTAAAGGTTGCAAGATCGAATCTCCAAACTGGTAAGGTCAAAATTGATGTTCTGAATCAGGCAGTTCCTTGGCTGTCATTGAAAATAAAATTTGTCCTTAACTGACTTGACTTGTTAAATAAAGGTTTTAAAAATCGTATAAACATTAGCAGCAGCTTATGTAATGAGTCAAAGTTATTTCAGAAAGGGTCAATGCAGATAGTCCAGGTAGCTATTTGGCTAGCTATTTAGCTTGGGGGTGCAGCTGGAGAACTTTTTAAGGATCTGCGGACCCATGCCAAATCTTTTCAGCCTTTTGAGAGGGAAGAGGCGTTGTCGTGCCCTCTTCGTGACTGTGTTGGTGTGCGTGGACCATGATCGATCCTTAGTGATGTGGACACCAAGGAACTTGAAGCTCTTGACCCGCTCCACTACAGCCCATCAATGTGAACAGGGTGTGCTGGGCCCTCTGTTTCCTGTAGTCCACGATCATCTCCTTTGTCTTGCTGACGTTGAGGGAGAGGTTGTTGTCCTGGCACCACACTGCCAGGTCTCTGACCTCCTCCCTATAGTAGTCAATGAACAGCATTCTCACATAGGTGTTCCTAGTGAGTGAGTGAATGCCTCTTGGCACTCAGAATAATCTTTCATTGGGCAACTGAGAAACAGATTCAATGAATCAGGTCCTGTCCAGTCAAAAATTAGGATTTCCCTGAAATTATATCATATTGGTACAGTTAGCATCACCAAAGTTTTGAAGTTCTGCAAAAAAAAAGATAAAACTTAATCTGAAATAGCAAGGCTTCCAAAAAGCTGTTATATCTGACAAAAGATAAGCTATACAGGTTCAGTTCAGTGAGACGCCCCTCGGCATGACCAGAGGGTAAATACAGCAAGGTGTCTGGGGTAAACCATCCCATTTCTATCATACAATCCTTGATGTGTCGTGGTGGTTGGACACTTTTGCAGGGCTCTTGAGACCATCTCTTTTGATGATGATTTCCATGGCAACCGTCCCTAAGGCAGAGTGTGTCTGTCACAGTGCCCGGGATGGGAAGCTCATAATTATAGAGGAAGTCTGGATTACGTTGTAGGCCTCCCATTCAATTCCCGTATGGCTAATTGAATTGACTTCACTTTGGGTGTGGGAATTAAATGGACTCAAACTGCTCTGTAGTTTCATCAGGTACTATTGTCTCTGCTTCCTAAAGCATCACTTGTGATGCTATAACGGTGTCAGGTGTGCCAGTACACATGCAATGGGTGTGGTGACTAAACATGTCTTTATCCAAAATAGAGGCCTGCTATCAAAAATGTTGTTTCCCAGTTTACCTATATAGTAGGATCTGTTTTGCTATTGATCTAAATGACTATCTGATCTGATTGCCCGGAAAGCTAGCAGCAATTTGGATGTAGGCTGCATTCAAGTTTACAGCGGGCAAGGAGTTCACCCTTAACTCTTTGTAACATTGTTCAAAACCTCTGAAAAGTTAAGACAATCATTATGGAAAGCAATGAAAGCTACCAAGTTAGTTATACATTTAAAGGCTATGTGATGGATTAAACAAAGCTACAGTATATGATATAACTTCACACATGGAGATATTATCTTGGCTGTTACGGTAAAATCAACCTACAGTCAGTGGTGTAGTGGAGGGTATACGCATGTATACCCCGTATACCTACTTATTTTTCAGTGGGCATTAAGTATACTCACTTGAATCCCCACGATGCATATCAAAGTAGGACTAGTGTAGTGGAGGTACAGTGTACGCCGTATAAATCAATAAGGCTGATGGAACAGACCATTTTGAATCAACATCTTAAAATGTTGATAAACTATTATTTCTTCACATTTTAAGCGCACAAATGTGCACACGGATTTTAACCTAATGTTGCAGGCGTAAAAGAAATGCCTGAAACTAGATCCCCTACATACTGCTCTTGACGAGAAAGGGAAAAAGCTGTCGGGGGAGGTTCTCTTCTGCACTGTTCAACCAATCCAGTACATGTGGAGGAGGAGTTAAGCTGGAGCATCACCTTATTAAAATTCAATAGAAAAAGTTGCATCACAGGCTCTATTTCCCTCAAAACTGAACATCCAGTTGTTGGGGACTCAGCAGAGGCTACATGGTGATAGGCCTACTCGCAAATGTTACAAAATGCAATTTGCGGGAAAACCTTCATGTTTCATGGACAGAGATCTAAATATCTATTAGACATTTTAAAAGAGGGTAGATCTAAAGATGCAACATCATGGGTTGCTAATATGACTAGGATTATGCCTTTGGTGGCTAGACAATGAAAGAAAGTTGAAAGAAAACCAATAAAACAGGAGAATGGATAAGAGGAAGTATTTTATAATGTAATTGCTGCCAATTGATGGGACTAACCGCCTTCTGGTTTATGGAAAGGCTTTCCCAAAACCTTCTCAATTAAATGTTAACCAGCTACAAAGTAGCCTACCTGGCTGAATGATATACTGATTATTTGCATCAATCCAGTGCCTATTTGTTTTGTAAACTCCATCTCATGTGCTACAGAAACACCACTAACCAAACAACAGTGCTATGTGCTTGCACACTTGAATCAAAGGGTAACTACAATAAAAAATACATCTATTTGATTTTTCCCAGACTTTCTGGGAAGAAGTTCCTTAGTGACCTTAATTCATACATCAAGTACAAGGGTGTAGCGAAAACCCACAGACACTCGGTCCTCCGTGGAATGAAACCCACAGACACTCGGTTCTCCGTGGAATGAAACCCACAGACACTCGGTCCTCCGTGGAATGAAACCCACAGACACTCGGTCCTCCGTGGAATGAAACCCACAGACACTCGGTCCTCCGTGGAATGAAACCCACAGACACTCGGTCCTCCGTGGAATGAAACCCACAGACACTCGGTCTGTCATGTTTGTCATTTATTATCATGTCTTGTCCCTGTGCTCCCCATTCTGTTCGTTTCCCTCTGCTGGTCTTATTAGGTCCTTTCGCTCTTTCTATCCCTCTCTCTCCCCCTCCCCTCTCACTCTCTCGCTCTCTCTTCTCTCTATCGTTCCGTTCCTGCTCCCAGCTGTTCCTATTCCCCTAATCATCATTTAGTCTTCCCACACCTGTTCCAGTCTTCCCTGATTAGAGTCCCTATTTATTCCTTTGTTCCGTTCTGTCCCGATCGGTTCCTTGTTTAGTATTCACCATGCTGTGATTGCGTTTCGCCCTGTCCTGTCGTGTTTTGCTGTGATTGTCGCCCTGTCCTGTCGTGTTTTTGCCTTCATCAGATGCTGCGTGAGCAGGTGTCTCTGTCTACTACGGCCTGCGCCTACCCGACGACCTGCAGTCTGTGGCCGCTTCTCCAGTTATTCCCTCTACAGACTAGAGAGGATTTCTGGTACTCCCTGTTTGGACTTAAATAAACTCTGTTTCTGTTAAGTCGCTTTTGGAGTCCTCTTTCACCTGCATGACAGAAGGAGCAAGAGCCGCCCTGTGCCTCTATTGCGGAGTTGCTGGACATTTGTTAAATTCTCCAGTAAGAGGCCAAACCCATCAGTAAGCGGAGGCTACTGGTGCTGAGGTTGTTTCATGGACGAAGCATGGGTTCGGAAACATGACATTCCTTTCAGACAGTTAGACAAGCCTACGCCCATGTTTGCCTTAGATGGTAGTCATCTTCCCAGTATCAGATTTGAGACACTACCTTTAACTCTCACAGTATCTGGTAACCACAGTGAGACTATTTCTTTTTGATTTTCCGTTCCGTTTACACCTGTTGTTTTTGGGTCATCCCTGGCTAGTATGTCATAATCCTTCTATTAATTGGTCTAGTAATTCTATCCTATCCTGGAACGTTTCTTGTCATGTGAAGTGTTTAATGTCTGCCATCCCTCCCGTTTCTTCTGTCCCTACTTCTCAGGAGGAACCTGGCGATTTGACAGGAGTGCCGGAGGAATATCATGATCTGCGCACGGTCTTCAGTCGGTCCCGAGCCAACTCCCTTCCTCCTCACCGGTCGTATGATTGTAGTATTGATCTCCTTCCGGGGACCACTCCTCCTCGAGGTAGACTATACTCTCTGTCGGCTCCCCGAACGTAAGGCTCTCGAGGATTATTTGTCTGTGTCTCTTGACGCCGGTACCATAGTGCCTTCTTCTTCTCCGGCCGGGGCGGGGTTCTTTTTGTTAAGAAGAAGGACGGTACTCTGCGCCCCTGCGTGGATATCGAGGAGCTGAATGACATAACGGTTAAGAATCGTTATCCGCTTCCCCTTATGTCATCAGCCTTCGAGATTCTGCAGGGAGCCAGGTGCTTTACTAAGTTGGACCTTCGTAACGCTTACCATCTCGTGCGCATCAGAGAGGGGCGAGTGGAAACGGCGTTTAACACTCCGTTAGGGCATTTTGAGTACCGGGTTCTGCCGTTCGGTCTCGCCAATGCGCCAGCTGTTTTCAGGCATTAGTTAATGATGTTCTGAGAGACATGCTGAACATCTTTGTTTTTGTCTATCTTGACGATATCCTGATTTTTCTCCGTCACTCGAGATTCATGTTCAGCACGTTCGACGTGTTCTACAGCGCCTTTTAGAGAATTGTCTCTACGTAAAGGCTGAGAAGTGCTCTTTTCATGTCTCCTCCGTTACTTTTCTCGGTTCCGTTATTTCCGCTGAAGGCATTCAGATGGATTCCGCTAAGGTCCAAGCTGTCAGTGATTGGCCCGTTCCAAGGTCACGTGTCGAGTTGCAGCGCTTTTAGGTTTCGCTAATTTCTATCGGCGTTTCATTCGTAATTTCGGTCAAGTTGCTGCCCCTCTCACAGCTCTTACTTCTGTCAAGACGTGTTTTAAGTGGTCCGGTTCCGCCCAGGGAGCTTTTGATCTTCTAAAGAACGTTTTACGTCCGCTCCTATCCTCGTTACTCCTGACGTCACTAGACAATTCATTGTCGAGGTTGACGCTTCAGAGGTAGGCGTGGGAGCCATTCTATCCCAGCGCTTCCAGTCTGACGATAAGGTTCATCCTTGCGCTTATTTTCTCATCGCCTGTCGCCATCTGAGCGCAACTATGATGTGGGTAACCGTGAACTGCTCGCCATCCGCTTAGCCCTAGGCGAATGGCGACAGTGGTTGGAGGGCGACCGTTCCTTTTGTCGTTTGGACAGACCATAAGAACCTTGAGTACATCCGTTCTGCCAAAGCGACTTAATGCCCGTCAAGCTCGTTGGGCGTTGTTTTTCGCTCGTTTCGAGTTTGTGATTTCTTACCGTCCGGGTAGCAAGAACACCAAGCCTGATGCCTTATCCCGTCTGTTTAGTTCTTCTGTGGCTTCTACTGATCCCGAGGGGATTCTTCCTTATGGGCGTGTTGTCGGGTTAACAGTCTGGGGAATTGAAAGACAGGTTAAGCAAGCACTCACGCACACTGCGTCGCCGCGCGCTTGTCCTAGTAACCTCCTTTTCGTTCCTGTTTCCACTCGTCTGGCTGTTCTTCAGTGGGCTCACTCTGCCAAGTTAGCTGGTCATCCCGGTGTTGGAGGCACTCTTGCGTCTATTCGCCAGCGCTTTTGGTGGCCGACTCAGGAGCGTGACACGCGCCGTTTCGTGGCTGCTTGTTCGGACTGCGCGCAGACTAAGTCGGGTAACTCTCCTCCTGCCGGTCGTCTCAGACCGCTCCCCATTCCTTCTCGACCATGGTCTCACATCGCCTTAGACTTCATTACCGGTCTGCCTTTGTCTGCGGGGGAAGACTGTGAGAGCCGCCAATAAACGCAGGATTAAGAGTCAAGGTATTGTTGCGGCCAGAGAGTGTGGCTTTCCACTCGCAACCTTCCTCTTACGACAGCTTCTCGTAAGTTGACTCCGCGGTTCATTGGTCCGTTCCGTGTCTCCCAGGTCGTCAGTCCTGTCGCTGTGCGACTGCTTCTTCGACATCTTCGTCGCGTCCATCCTGTCTTCCATGTCTCCTGTGTTAAGCCCTTTCTTCGCACCCCGTTCGTCTTCCCTCCCCCCCTCCCGTCCTTGTCGAGAGCGCACCTATTTACAAGGTACATAAGATCATGGACATGCGTTCTCGGGACGGGGTCACCAATACCTTGTGGATTGGGAGGGTTACGGTCCTGGGGAGAGGAGTTGGGTTCCGTCTCGGGACGTGCTGGACCGTTCACTCATCGATGATTTCCTCCGTTGCCGCCAGGATTCCTCCTCGAGTGCGCCAGGGGCGCTCGGTGAGTGGGGGGGTACTGTCATGTTTGTCATTTATTATCATGTCTTGTCCCTGTGCTCCCCATTCTATTCGTTTCCCTCTGCTGGTCTTATTAGGTCCTTTCCCTCTTTCTATCCTCTCTCTCTCCCCCTCCCTCTCTCACTCTCTCGCTCTCTCTTCTCTCTATACGTTCGTTCTGCTCCCAGTAATTCTATTCCCCTAATCATCTTAGTCTTCCCACACCTGTTCCCGATCCTTTCCCCTGATTGGAGTCCCTATTTATTCCTTTGTGTTCGTTCCTGTCCTGTCGGTTCCTTGTTTAGACCAGAAGTGCGTTCACCGTGCTGTGATTGTGTATCGCCCTGTCCTGTCGTGTTTTTACCTTCATCAGATGCTGCGTGAGCAGGTGTCTCTGTCAACTCTGACCTGCGCCTACCAGGCGACCTGCAGTCTGTGGCCGCTTCTCCTGATTGTTCCCTCTACAGACTAGAGGATTTCTGTTATTCCCTGTTTGGACATTTCCTTTGGACTGTTTAAATAAACTCTGTTTCTGTTAAGTCGCTTTTTGAGTCCTCTTTCACCTGCATGAC